>NC_088225.1:16295889-16327229 GCF_036934945.1 Oncorhynchus masou masou | reverse complement strand
CTAGTTGAGAACGAATTCTCATTTAACAACTGCGACCTGGCCAAGATAAAGCATAGCAGTGTGAACAGACAACACAGAGTTACACATGGAGTAAAAAATTAACAAGTCAATAACACAGTAGAAAAAAAGAAAGTCTATATACATTGTGTGCAAAAGGCAAGAGGAGGTAGGCGAATAATTACAATTTTGCAGATTAACACTGGAGTGATAAATGATCAGATGGTCATGTACAGGTGGAGATATTGGTGTGCAAAAGAGCAGAAAAGTAAATAAATATAAACATTATGGGGATGAGGTAGATAAATTGGGTGGGCTATTTACCGATAGACTATGTACAGCTGCAGCGATCGGTTAGCTGCTCAGATAGCAGATGTTTGAAGTTGGTGAGGGAGATAAAAGTCTCCAATTTCAGCGATTTTTGCAATTCGTTCTAGTCTGAACAACAATATAAAGTAATTTTTTTGTTTTTTTTTGTTTCTGAAATGCCACGTGCTTCTACATATCAGCGAATTCCTAACAACATAACCATTATGAAACTTAGAACAGATCAAATAAGCCTCATGTAACAAATTAGTAATTACATCTGTTGTTGACCAAATTGGACACTCTCATTGACCTCCATGCAAAAATGCCTCACTTCGTGGAAAGATTTTGGGCGGAGTAAACTCTCATTTTTCCACCATTCATTTTTCCCAAAGTGGATTTTAGAAACACTTAAAAATAAGGGCTGTGCTCGGTGTAGGCTTACCCTGGCGTGACGTTTTGAAAACCATATAAACCTCTCGGGCAAGGTGACTTTTATAAATATAATCGGCTCTATTTACTCTCAGATTTGAAAATGCTAATTAGCATCATGCAATACTACAAAGCCCTGCAAGCTCCTGCATGTCATCTCCAGCTGACACCTTGTCTAACAGAAGTTTAGCCAATTTATTCATTACTACATTTAGCCAACATTAGATAGTTAATCCAGAGATTCTTACCTTTGCCTCGATTCGGCAGTCTCGTCCAGATCATCATGGTATTTGTAGCTAATTATTTCATTTTTGTGGGGTAAATACAGGCGAATGTATTGATAAAAGTCACCTTGTCCAAGAGAGATTTACATGGTTATCAACATGTCATGCCAGGGTAAGCCTACACAAAACACAGCCCTTATTTTAAGTGTTACTAAAAACCCCTATGGGAAAAATGAATGGACCCATTTCCCTGTTTGACCGCTAGGTTTTATGGGTATAATGACTCATACTGTGGTACTCTATTGGAGTTTTCCCTGGAAAATATGTTACTGAAAGCCTTGTATGAAAAATAGAACTTTCCCCCCATACCCAATTCCTTTTCTATTATTTAAAATGGAAGGCCTTTAGTCAGGCCTGTTACTTTATTCTAATTGTATTACTCTTCTGGTAATGTTCACTAGCATAATGATGACCTGTAATGATAGTTTGTCATAATTTACAGTATAATTAAAAAAGTTAAAATGCAGATTTTCGATGTAATTTCCTATTCATTTAGATAATTATCTTCTCACGTGTTGTATTTTCACATATTATTTTAACAATTAGTAATCACCATCTTAAATCCAGTTGATATATTATCAAATGACAATATATATAAAATATATCTGTAAGGTCATGTCAAGAAATACAGTAATGTGCAAAAGTTTTAGGCAGGTGTGAAAAAATGCTGTAAAAAATAGACATGTTAATAGATCATTTTTATCTATTAACAAAATGCAAAGTGAGTGAACAGAAGAAAAATCTCAATCAAATCCATATTTGGTGTGACCACCCTTTGCCTTCAAAACAGCATCAATTCTACAAGGTACACTTGCACAAAGTCAGGGATTTTGTAGACATATAGTCAGGTGTATTATTAAACAATTATGCCAAACAGGTGCTAATGACCATAAATTCAATATGTAGGTTGAAACACAATCATTAACTGAAACAGAAACAGCTGTGTAAGAGGAATAGAACTGGTTGAGGAACAGCCAAACTCAGCTAACCAGGTGAGGTTGTTGAAGACAATTTACTGTTAAAGTCATACACGATGGCAAGACTGAGCACAGCAACAACACACAAGGTAGTTATACTGCATCAGCAATGTCTCTTCCAGGCAGACATTTCAAGGCAGACAGGGGTTTTCAGATGTGCTGTCCAAACTCTTTTGAAGAACACAAAGAAACATGCAACGTTGAGGACTGTAGACGCAGTGGTCGGCCAAGGAAACTTACTGCAGCAGATGAAAGACACATCATGCTTACTTCCCTTCGCAATCGGGAGATGTCCAGCAGTGCCATCAGCTCAGAATTGGCAGAAAAGTGGACCCTAGTGCACCCACCTACTGTCTGGAGAAGTCTGGTCAGAAGTGGCCTTCATGGAAGACTAGTAGCCAAAAAGCCATTCCTCTGATGTGGAAACAAGGCCAAGTGACTCAACTATGCACGAAAACACAGGAACTGGGGTGCAGAAAAATGGCAGCAGCTGCTCTGGACTGAGTCAAAATGTGCAATATTTTGCTGTAGCAGAAGGCAGTTTGTTCGCTGAAGGACTGGAGAGCGGTACACAAATGAGAGTCTGCAGGCAAGTGAAGCATGGCGGAGGTTCAACAGTGAAGCATGGTGGAGATTTCTTGCAAGTTTGGAGCTTAATTTCTGCAAATGGAGTTGGGGATTTGGTCCGAATTAATGGTCTCCTCAATGCTGAGAAGTACAGGCAGATACTTATCCATCATGCAATACCATCAACGAGGCATCTGATTGTCACCAAATGAATTCTGCAGCATGACAACGACCCCAAACACACAGTTCTTAACGACTTTCGCTATCTTCAGCGTGAAGGAGTCCTGGAAGTAACGGTATGGCCCCCACAGAGCCCAGACTCTATGTTGAGATCAATCTGGGTTTACATGGAGCACGAGAAGCACCTGAGGCTGCCTAAATCCACAACTGTGGTTAGTTCTCCAAGATGTTTGGGCCAACCTACCTGCCAAGTTCCTCCAAACCGTCTGCAAGTGTACCTAGAAGAATTGATGTTTTGAAGAGAATGGGTGGTCACACCAAATATTCATTTGATGCAGATTTTTCTTCTGTTCAGTCACTTTGCATTTTGTTAATTGATAAATATAAATGAACATGTATATTTTTGAAACAATTCTTAACAGCATTTTTTCGCACCTGCCTAAAACTTTGGCACAGTGTTAATGTACAGGATTTCCCCCTAAACAAAGAACCCATTCAGACACTTGAAAGGTATTTCCATTCCTTTATTTCTATAACTTATTTATACAGAAACCTATAGGTTCACTCCACTCACTCACTCACTGCCATCCAGAACAAAAACACAAACAATTATTTTGTTAGTTGAAAGGATTTTGCAAAATATAACTAGTTTAATTATAAATCCATTTCTGATTTCCATCTTTCATATAATGATGTCAGAGTATACAATTTGTCACTTTTTGAACTGGTTTTGTCCAGTGACTTCAGTTTCAGATGTGTTCTTTTAGTGTAGCTGTAGTCTACTGATCTCATCAGTGTATCATGGCACCAATCCTTGTTTAGAAAATACATCCTTTTAGAAAATGTCATAAGCATAAGTTGTCCCAGGTGGCATGGTGATTGTAGGGGCATGGTGATTGTAGGGGCATAGGAAAAAAAAAACCTCTCTGGTCAGTCTGCAGGGTGTCAGTCTCAACATGGAGGGGATGCACTAGTCTGTGATGAGGTGGTTTTTAGGGAGTATGTCATAAGTAGTGACGTCCCTTTGTTGATCCATTTCAGATTTCACTTCGGGTGCAGTTTAAAGGGCAGTTTGAGTCATTTCCTTTCCCCCTGGAATCACTGACTTCTCAGAGCTGAAACATAGGAAAAAATTATAACTTCTTCCCAATTATTCAGAATGAATGTTGACACAGGGTTATCATAGTTCTTTAAAATGTACATTTCACATTCAGTTTGAGGACTAAACCAATGACACGTTTAAATCATTAATACCCAAACATTCATGTTTACAGAATTTATAACTTTATGTAGCCTATCTGCACCATGTTATCCAACCAAGCCTCTGTCAAGTCAGTATCCCGCTGACTACAATCAGCAACAGGAAGTGAACAGATTGAGATCAATCCGGAGTTCAGCCAGCATGACAGCCCATATCTACCCTGACCATCAAGTGTATCAACAGACAGAGCACTTGACTTGTTCTTTTTTTTTTTTTTTTACCCCTGACAGATTGTTTCCACCGCTTGACTCATTCAGTTTGTTCACCTGTCTCTAGGAATTACACCTTAACTATAGAAAGCTTCCAATTAGTCCATTATTGTCTTGAGTTATGGCAGAGGAAGAAACAGTGACAGAAGCGGAGAGACTGACGGAATCCAACATTGGCAGTAAACAAAAGAAATGAAGCATTTAAAGCAAAGTTGTTTGCAATTCTATGTACTTGCCAGTGGGCAAATATCTGTCTGCTTGTTTATTTTAATACTGTATGTTTGAGGTATCATTTGCCCTTTATCCATTAGGAGAATGAAACCGTATCTGAGCCTGTATCTGTGGTTAGTCAATTTCTATGTTTTTCTCTTATTACATGCTTAGACACATTGCACACATATCTATATATCAGATTGTACAGGCAAGTATTCTTCACATTTTCCAATTCCCATTCATTTGTATAAAAATTCAGACATGCATACCTTCTATCATTTTTCTCCTTCTTGAATGCATTAAACGACACAACCACTATGAAGACCACAACAAGAAATCCAGCCACTGCTGCCAATCCAACAAAGATATTTGATTTTATGTCCTGACGGAGGTCTGAAATACAAGACGTAATGCAAATGTAATGTCATTTGATTTGTGTACACAGATGTCAATGACACATTATTAATCTAATTTTTATTTAATTTTGTAATTTGTTGCATATTTGTACATTCTATATACATTGCGTTAAACAATAGATTACTTTGGCTGTGTAATGAAGGAGCAGGTGTAATACACTTTTTGGGTCATTAGCCTGATATAAACTTACCCTCTGTGGCAGAGACCAGCATGTGTTTTGTGGCATCCAGGTGTCCATCATTGGGATCAGGCTTGATGCCCAGTATGTGACACATCAAGGGGTATATGTTCACTGTCTCAAAGGGGCCCACCTCTAGGTTCTTTTGGAACGCCGGCCCCACAGCCCTGAAGAAGGGCTTCATGTCCATTTCTTCGTTGTCAAAGCCATGCTCCCCCACGTTGAACTGCACTGGGAAGAACTGTAGAGACAAAGAGCCAAGAAGAGTCAGGGTGATCAAATCTGTAGGAGTCCATTTAGAGTAGGAGAAGTGAAATCGTGAATGATCAGAATGTTGCAATTCATATTGATCATCATAATGGGAAGCCTGAAGTCCAACTTGTCTTTCTATGATGTACTCTCAACTGGACAGCAGAGGGAGATGTTGACTAACTGAAGGAAAGGGTTGCTTGAGCAACCATTACATCTGCTCAGTGCTTATAAGAACCGAAACGGGAGAATTTCCCTGTTCTCCATTATTAGACACATACTGTTAAAAGGACTGTTAATCAGGATAAGAGGGAATCCTTTCATAAACTAAGGAGGCCTAAACATCACATAGTTCCTTTGGTCATTCAGGACAACTACTTTGATCATGAGATGGATATTACGATGGATTGTATGAACAGCAAGCGATACAGTTATACGGACACTTTTTTTATCTTCACTTTGTTCACAGAAAATACACTGATATATTTAGATACACAGGGAGAAGATAGGCTAATTACCATAGATATTATGTAACCCTTCTCTGAACTTGAATAATATTTGCTTTGATAAAACTGAGAGGAGCAGCTTTTGAAATGTCTAAATAAAGGGTCCGTAAACAGGAGACACAAGAGGGTCAAATACCCTGAACTTATGTATTTTGATAATCAGACGTTACACTGAAGATCAACTGAACTCTACCACATATCCTCACTGGAACCACAGCCTTCAATGGGTTTATATGCGTTCAGGTGTGATCACTTCCTCTGATAGGTTACTGTCAGTATAGCATTTGAAGACATTTGTAATTGAGCTCTTTCTGTTTTACAGTATGTTGATGTGTAGTGGCCATCTCTCGTATGCAAAAATGAGAATCAGATTTTTTTATGATTTAGTATCTCTCAGTGGAGTGATGTAGCACTTTCAGTGGTAAAGTTGCAGGCAGCACGGTTAAGTCAAATTTAAATGCTAATGTTGAATTTTGTGGCATGAATATCTTCATGAAGCATTAGAGAGCTCTGCATGCCATCAGCCAAACCTGCATTATCCTGGGAAGGTGGTAATGCACTTGATTAAAATTGTAATGTATTAAGATTAGAGTTGAATTCCTTGTTTCCGGTCTAAAAGATTCCATTTTCTCCATCGCTACAAACCAAATTCACTTGGTAATTCCTTCAATATTTGTAGTCCATTGAAATATGGCATGTTATCAGAAATCACATAATGCATGCATGGGGATGCATGAGGTTGTGCCAAACTGTACTGTATATTATATAAGTTATTAAATATTCTAGATGCCGAAAGATATACTGTATAGGCTACATGGTTATTTTTAAACCAGCTTCTTGGCTCATACTATGTTCACTGAGGCCAATCGTCTAATCAGTAATTCACATTAAAGCATGGAATTGGAAAGTCTACAACAATATGCATGTGTAGTCTCACAAAAGTAAAAGTGTGCCTTCATTTCACTTTTTGTGTGCATGAAATTGGTTCTGTGCGTGACTGAAACCCTTAAAAAAAATCTGCATTTGTTTAAGCGAACTACTATTACTAAATACTATAGAGACAATGCTATGAACCCACCCCGTTAATGACATATCCAGGGTCAGAGAAGAGAATGATGGGTAGGATGCGGTTGTTATTAGCAAAGTGAAGGCGCTTGGGCATCTCCTCCTTCTTGAAGACATGAAGGTGAGGGTGCGCCCCCTTCAGGGCGTTGTAGACCTTATCCAGCATGCCCTTCTTGGGAAGTAGCATCCCAGAGGGCCCAAAGTCCACCAGGTGAAAGGCTATATCTCTGAAGGAGAATCCGGGGATCCTGGAAAGGGTGATCTCCTTCACCAAGCCGTTGCGGTACACATTGCTCATCCCATGGTCAGCGGTGATGATGATGTTGAGACTATCGGCAAGTCCGTTTTGTTCAGCCAAGCTGCGGATGTAGCCCACTGTTCTGTCCACCTGCTTGACCATCTCCCTCCGCTCAGGGGAATCAGGCCCGTATTTGTGGCCTGTGCCATCAGGCTCCCCAAAATACAGTGACACAAAGTCCAGGTCCATCTCACTGAACCAGGTGCCCATCACCTTCTCTACGTTCTCTTGCCATTTTGTCTCGTTTTTGTAGTCATAAAACCGTGGTTCCACTTCCTTCACTGTCTGCGTCTCTCCCTGGTAGGTGGATTGTGTGCCAGGAAAGTGAAGAGAGCCAGCCCTCAGGCCCTGAATATACAAATGGAGATGAAGAGAGGTGTCACGCGCACACACACACACCGTCTTACACACACACAGTCTCACATACAACACTCACACACTCCGTACATGCATATATGCACAGACATTTAAATGACTATCCAGACTATTTGCATTGACATAAAATTTGATTTGATTTGTATTAATGTAAAGCAAATGCAGGAATGTTTTAAGATGAAGGTGCATCTTAAATCATTCTGACCTGTCTCTGGGCTGTGATCCAGATGGGTAGAGTGCCGTTGTCCCACCACTCATTCTTAAACTGGGTAGCATAGTAAGGCAGTTTCTCACTGGTGGTGATATTGAACCACATGTTGTGGATCACCCCATGGTTTTCAATGTAGCGCCCTGAAAAGAGTCACTGTCAATCTCTCAATATTCAGTCTGCCACATTCACATGACAAATTCTATCAACTTTATAGCCTGTGAGTACCATGGCGCTTCTTGGACAAGGTCTTACGACCGACATTGGAGATTAAAGGAATTTAATTTCAAGGAAGTTAAAATGTCTTTTAAACTGGCACTGATGATTCAAGAGTCAAAAATGAGAATTTCTGAGAAGGAAAATATAAATTCCTCCTTCAGCCTTCCCAACATAATCATCTTACTCAACTCTAAAGTCTGCTGGACCCTGGGACATTGAATTACAGTTAATTCATTTTTTCCAGTCACATTCACAATTCTTATAAACTAAACTAGGAATGACTTGTGATCCAATAATTGGAGAGAAAAAAAGGACCACCATGACATGAACATGAACCTCCACAGAATCACTGCTCTCTTGGAGCCTGTAGAAAAGTGTTGTGCCTGGGTATCGATCTACAGAAGGTACCTGTTAGGAGGGTGAAATGTGTGGGACTGGTGATGGTGAGGTAAGGTGGGGTCACATATCTGGCCTTGACCCCGTCTTTGGCCATTGTGTCCAGATTTGGCGTGTCCACATCGCGGTCGTAGTCCCACCTGAAGCCATCGAAGGAGACGAGCAGTACTTTATGCTGGCCTTTGGTGCTGTATCTATCCAGCGGTACACCTGAAGAGGACGCGGCCAACAGGAGGCAGAGACTCACTGTCCACAACATAGTGGGTACGACACAGAGCTGAGACTGTCACTTTACTCCGATCCTTGGGTATGCAGGCTGTTGCTATACACCCACTCCAGCACCTCACAGTTAAAGCCTTAAAGCCCCTCCCCTTCTCATTACACCTGAGCACATTTCCCTTCCCTGTGCCAGCAGCATGTGATCAAAGTTTCATCTTATCTGATCATATAGTATCTAGTTGATTAGATGGATGTTTGCTCAGCACATTTATGCATGGTGCTTGATTATGCTGTTATGTACTGTGTAATTACCATCCAATGTTTGTTCCTGTGCTTGTATAGGAAATCTCTTTTATTGTGATTGCAAGATATTAAATCAGTTCCAGAATGTTGAAAACAAGACTGTCCGTTTGGCTGTTATGTTCATGGACTTTGTCTGCCTGTCCGTTAATCCATTTTGTCTGCCCGTCTGGCTGTCCGTTTGTCCATCCGCCTTTCTGAGTTTCTAGTGAATAATTGACAAAGGGGATTGACACGTATGGATTTCACCTTGAGTGTGGATGGTACATGATCGATCTGACGCCTAGAAAATTGAGAAGAAAATGAGAGGATGTACCTCTTCATCAGTGAACTCCAGTCTCTAGGGAAACCGTAACCTGGTAGTATTTACTATTTAGTTTAGTATTTTATTAGCATCCCCGTTAGCTACTGCTAAACAGTGGCTACACTTCCTGGGGTCCAAACAAAACATAAAACATGGCATAATACATAACCTTAATAGACAAGAACAGCACAAGGACAGAACTATCCTAATCTAATAGCAACCTTGCATCCTGATATCCTAATCTCACAGAACCAGGGTGTATATTAAGTAGCTGGTTTGAGGAGTTAGCCAGGTAACTTTCTATGGCAATGAATGCTTCAGAACTAACCTTCTCTGGGGAGACTAATGCTGCGTTTAGATGGTACGAGATAGACAGCAAACCAGATGTCATTGTTTTCAATGAGAGCACGACGTTAAATGCTGTCCCTCGTCTAAACGCAGCATGACTTAGGGCTAATGCTGCGTTTAGACAGGGTAAGCAAAAACCGTCATACCCGCCGGCATAGCGGGACAAGAAAGCAAGAAAGATAGTGGCAGTAAAAGCAAGCCAGTGTTGCTATGATGATTTCACTAAACAGACAGTTAGAAAATAATGCTACGGCAGACTGCAAAAGTCTGAACTTTGGTGGCAAGTCCCGTCTACTGTGGCGGATGACGGCATTCACCGCCAGGCTCAGCGGAATTTACCGTCATGTTTTCATTGAAAACAATGACATTTGGTTTGCCGTCTTCCATGTAAACCTCGGCATAACTCAGTTTATCCTGAATGAAGTGTCCGAGTCGCTAGTTGAGGACCAATGAAATCAGATTGCCACCCTCTTGCAAACATTGCGTAATTATTCCCTTCATTTGAGGATGACAACCGATTCAATATTTTATTTCTTTTTTTTGTGTTCAAAAATAGTTATATTAAAATACCTAAAATACCTATATTTATTAAGGACAGGATGCATTTAAGGGATGTTATTGCGGGTGTAGCGAAATGCTTGTGTTCCTAGCTCCAACAGTGCATTAGTATCAAACAGTTCACAACAATACACACTAATCTGAAAGTAAAAGAATGGAATTAAGAAATATATAAATATTAGGACGAGCATTGTCGGAGTGGCATTGACTAAAAGTTTATCCCCGGTGATGCGTTGTGCAGACCTCACCACCCTCTGGAGAACCCTGCGGTTGCGGGCGGTGCTGATGCTGTATTAGGCGGTGATACTGCCTGACAGTATGCTCTCAGTTGTGTATCTGTAAAAGTTTGTGAGGGTCTTAGGGGCCAAGACAAATTTCTTCAGACTCCTGAGGTTGAAGAGGCGCTGTTGCGTTTTAGTTTTGTTGATGTTGAGGGAGAGGTTATTTTCCTGGCACCACTCCGCCAGGGCCGTTACCTCCTCCCTGTAGGCTGTCTCATCATTGTTGGTAATCAGGCCTACCCCTGTTGTGTCATCAGAAAACTTGATGATTGAGTTGGAGGCGTGCGTGGCCACGCAGTTATGGGTGAACAGGGAGTACAGGAGGGGGCTGAGCATACACCATTGTGGGGCACCTGTGTTGAGGATCAGCAAAGTGGAGATGTTGTGTCCTACCTTCACCTCCTGGCGGCCGCCCGTCAGGAAGTCCAGGACCCAGTTGCACAGGGTGGGGTTCAGGCCCAGGACCCCAAGCTTAATGATGAGCTTGGAGGGTTCTATGGTGTTGAAGGCTGAGCTATAGTCAATGAACAGCATTCTTACATAGGTATTCCTCTTGTCCAGATGGGATAGGGCATTGTGCAGTGCCAGGGCGATTGCATCATCTGTGGATCTTTTGGGGCAGTATGCAAATTGAAGTGGGTCTAAGGGGTCAGGTAAGCACTTCATGATAACAAAAGTGAGTGCTAGTCATTTAGCTCAGTTACCTTTGCTTTTTTGGGTACAGGAGCAATGGTGGACACCTTGAAGCAAGTGGGGACAGCAGACTGGGATAGGGAGAGATTGAATATGTCAGAAGACGGCATTAACGATAGGTAATAAAAGAAAGACGGCACTTCTAACAGCCTATTTCACATCATAACCTACTGAATTTGCAAGATCACTTTTATTTCATAATCATTTCAGCAACAAACAAAAAAATGTGCCACTGACGGATTTTTCAGTGTTGTCTCAATGAAGAGTTTGACTAGCCATGTGTGGCTGCTGCAGGCTGCAACGATACATGCATGCGCAGTTACAAGCCTGCTAGAGTTAGCGGCAGGCGGATGAGCAATATCCATCGTCGTAGTACGGATGTAGCCTGAGCTGGAATGTGAAGCAATCTGAAGCTAGTTCATTTCAGAAAAGCCTGGGTACATCTCGCTATATACGTAGTAAACCCCTCAGTTGTTCTGTAAACACCAGAGAGAATCCCACAACATCAGGAACCATCCGTGTTCTTGGTTCTTCCATTTGCATAGGCTGGACATGTGATTCATAGATGCTACTGAATGCAAGGGAAACACATGGAAATAGAAATGCAATAATCATGTGGAGTTTCACCAAAGTCGTTAATTCCTGTTCAGTTCACCTGGTGTGAACAGAGCCACATATCATATCTTTTGGAGTAGCACCGAAAGTATTTCTCCCACTACGTTCCCCTAACAAAGACATATTCCTTTTAATAACTCACTGCTCAATGTGTTTTTAGCTTCGGGCTAGTGCTAAATATCCTTTTAGATTTGGAATTTGCCGCCACGACCATGGACAAACAACCAACAAAACAAAACTATTGGCTGTGGCATCTGTTTTTCTAGCGCTTTACTTCAAATCATGTACCCTTCCAGACACTGTACTGTATATCACTCACTGGTTTATGATGCTACTTTATCAATGTCGATCAAATTCCCTGACAAGCGGGCACTTCAAATGGGTTCTTTCTTATGTCCTTGGCGAGAGTTCAAGGGAAATATCTAATCTTCACGGAGATAAGGGATAGCATTCTTCAGCTCTCATTTACCTCATTCATATTCAGTAGCTGTTTCATATTAACTCCATCCCTAGTCCAACGTCAGCAAGATTTGGTGGAGCATTTAGGACTGTTGAGAGCAAGGGAGACTCTCAGATCTCTGCCATGAGAACTTTATCAAAAAACACACACACTGAACTTCAGGGGCAGGGAAACTTTATGTGACCCTCACAATTCTGTTTACATTTTCCACAGGAATCTCTATTTTTGTATCTTGTGGAAAAGTGTATTATTTGTCTGTAGCACTCTCTGCTGCCCATATAATACTATTGCACCACATAGAGATTACAACTAAGGATACAATCACACTAAACAATACAGCGAAACTCTCTCAAATTGCATGGATCTTATTTTCAGTCTGTCCACCCATCTGGTAGTTGGAGCTCTCTGTCTTCTACGAGAGATACAGTACACATTACATGTTATTGATTGAAACATACCATTAGATTAAATGTAGTATTCCTTGTCATGAACTGAATTTGTTCAGTCTTTAACTGAACCATTTCCCCTAGGTTTCATTTCCAAGTACTCATCGATAAGGTTTAAATGACTAGCATGCTGTTTGTTTGAGCATGCTCTGTTTGGTGGCTGATAATCATGGGGTCAAGTACAGGCCAATGTTCAGAGAGCCCACTCTCTGTGTTTTGAATTGTAAGTAAACAGACATTTGATGCATGAATAGCCCTCTATCAGGTTACACACAAATAAACATTTAGCTCAGTATCCACTGTGCCAGACCGACGGCCACTACTATAATTGTGCTTATGGTTAATTCTGTTGAGATTGCATGTCACATTCATATAGCTCATGCTGATACAGTGTGAAATGTGGTCTCTGTATTCTAAACAATAGATTCATCACTTGTATGTTTTTGCATCTGGGATATTATTATGGTTTGGAGCAGAGGAGGTAGTGATGTTGAATGTCGGCTTTTTGCCCACTAATATAGCTTCAGTTAGTTCTCATACGTATTCCTCCCTGCCGGCATTGCTCAGCAACAGAGCCAGCATAGCAGACCCCCTCCCTGCCTCTCCTCCCTCTCCCTTGTCGATGTTTGGCACTATCTGATGGGGTGTGATCCACAGTGACCAGGCCCGCAGCAGCTGACAGCCTCTCTCATGGTGTTGTCGTGTCAAGGGGAGGCTTTGTTGAAATGGGGAAAAAATTCTCCAGAGGAGCCCCCACTGAAACAGGAAAATGGCAGAGGTGGTAAAGAGAGGGGACTCTTTCACACCTGTCAAACACCCTGGCCATAGCAGAGGGACGCTGTTGTTGCTCAGATGTTGGGAGGCCTTACACTCGGGTACCTACAGTAACAGTACAGACTCACCATGGCCAGTTAACTGTCAATGACAGCACGTTGCTCAGGGCAGTGCCCAAGGCTAAAGTTCAGGAGGATGCTCGCACTCGAGGACTAGTCGCTCGGCTTTGATTTAATGTTTCATGCACGTTACATGTCCCACTCTGTCCGGGCTCTCGGCTGCTGTTACTGTATTACTGTAATGTTACCGTTGTAAGGGTTGAAAGGACATGTCAGCACTTCATCAATCTGAATATATGCCCAAACTACAAGGCTATGACCTTCACTGTATGGTTATGCCATTGCATTGCATTAGCTGTTTGCCTGTTGTCAGTGCTTCATGACACTGATTTGATAACAATGAGATGAACATTTAAGGAAGGCCACATTCTGTTTGCCCTGAGCAGCATTGTGCAGACCAGCAGTATATTGAGTTAGGATGGAACGATTCATCTGAGGACTGATGACCATTTCTTAGATAAAGATGTACTGTGGATGCATTTCTACTCATTGTGCTGGTAGTGTGTTTCACATTATATTTCTTCATTATTCTCTAAACGTCATTATTTGAACTGTATATCTGACATTGCCTGTACTTTGTGTTGCTATATGGGATATTATTATCTGGTTATTTGTCCGTAGTGTATTAGCTTTGGGGAAGAATACACAAACACTTTTTTGGTTACTACATGATTCCATGTGTTATTTCATAGTGTTGATGTCTTCACTATTATTCTACAATGTAAAAAGTAGTAAAAATAAAGAAAAACCCTTGAATGAGTAGGTTTTCTAAAACTTTTGACCGGTAGTGTATGTGTCATATCACTATGTGTTCTACATGCATAGCTTCTGCCTCGAATGCTTAAGTAACAGGCTTGATGTAAGAGTGAGTGAGGTGTATGTGAGCTAGCAGCGAGGCATTTGGAGGCAACAGCCAGGGCTGATTTGCAGCTCCATTCCAGCGTGTGGGCCCTTTCAGGCTCTCCCGCCTGTAACAGGTTGACGTGATAAACTCCAGACGCAGCAGCAGCTCTAGTCAGATGTGGCATGGTACTCCCCCCCTCCTCCCCGTGCTCCTCTAATCTCGGCCTGGTGGCTCTCTGTGGCACTGAGTGGCTCCGGCGCTCTGGATTTACACCTTCACAAGGAAGTAATTGATTTCTTTAATTTGTTTCAAGAGAAGCCGTTGTCAGCCGACCAGGCAGCCATTTTTCAAGCCACTTTAATTAAATGCCAGGTCTTTAGGTGTGATATGAAATTCGTTTGGCTCCTCTGATCTTCTACTCCACAGACAATTCATTAACATTTCTTATGTGCCTTTATGTTTAACACAAAGCTTCAAAAAGGAGCTCAACTGTGACATTTTGGTTTCTGTACCATATATTTAATCATTTCTTTACGTGCATTTAGACTGAAACGATAAAGTGTGTCTGTTCCACATGAGATAAAGCAGAGCCTCTGTAGTCTCAGTCTGAACAGGAATTCAGAGAAAGAATTAGCTGAAATATCCAGGAACACTTAAAGTTGTATATCATTGTTTTAGTATTATTGTAGAAGGTATTAAAATATGCCTTAAGCTGTAGTACAACTTTGACCATGGTATTATGTGTGACCACTGCTAAGTCCTGGCTTTATTGACCTAAATAAAATGCTAATACTCATAGAAAACTTGTCTTTCTGCATTTAGCGGTTCAAACCATTCTAAATGATTACAAGCTGGTTTATAGTCCATAGTTCTGTTTCATGTTTTGTCTTTCTCTAAGCCTGTACTGAATATTACATTTGTGGAACGGCTCTCCTCTTCGTCTGATGATGAGGAATAGGAATCATCGGACCAACACACAGCGTTCATTGTAAATTTAATTAAATAAACTGAACAGTGAATAACAAAAAACAACAAAGAGCGTGAACGACACGAAACAGTCCTATAAGGTGAAAAACCACAAAACAGGAAACAACTACCCACAACCACAGGTGGGAACAGGCTACCTTAGTATGGTTCTCAATCAGAGACAACGATTGACAGCTGCCTCTGATTGGGAGCCATACCAGGCCAAACACATAGAAATACAACACACAGAACAAAACATAGAATGAAAAACATAGAATGCCCACCCCAACTCACGCCCTGACAAAACCAAAATAGAGACGTAAAAAAAAGGAACTAAGGTCAGGAAGTGACAATTTGTCTGTTGAGTGATGCTATATGAGACAGGACAGCTGACAATAATTATCTAGTAACCGGGAGATACTCTATTCTCGCCCACAGAACAGGGTTGCATACACACCCCCATCCCCATAATATCCTCCTGCCTGCCTGCCTGCCTGCCTGCCTGCCTGCCTGCCTCCCTGCCTGCCTGCCCGCCCGCCCGCCCGCCCGCCCGCCTACCTGACCGCCTGCCACCCCACTCGTTCTGACTCAGAGCTCCTCCATAATGCTCCTCTCCACAGATCCTCTCACAATGGCGCTCTCTCCCTCTCATGGAGATTCACAGCAGCTGCCTCCTCCTGCCTGCCTCTCACCGCCCATCCACACTGCACTCCCCAGCTTCAAAGAGGAGGAAACATGCTGAGACTCATAAAACAAAAAGGGGAAGCTGCTCCAGGATACCACATTACCTCTCTGTAAGAGTTCTGGGTGAAACATTCCTTAAAATATAGTTTTTTTACACCAACGAGCTGGGATGGGAAGTGCCGCTTGTGAAACAAGCAAGGCCAGGATTTCACAAGGGATTTTTGGAAAAAGGTTTGAGCATGAAATGGCAGAGGACGCCTTGTAAACGGTACATTAAAAGGAGTCCCAGATCAATTTCCCCAGCCAAATGCTGCATTACAGGAGTCATTTTGACAAAGTAGCCGTGTGATTATTTTGTATTTCCATTTGAAAGCAATTAGCTAGTGGCTGGGTCTTTCCCTTGAGTTTCTGTGGCTGAATGTAAGGAACGACTCAAGATAATTGCTGTGAAATGAACAGAGCGCGAAGTGAAGGGATGCAGCAAAACGTCAGGGTTCCCTCTCCACGGAAACGCCCTCTGCCTTTGTCGGTGCACCAGAAAATTAGGCAGCAAGTGATAACAGAGCTTGAATGAGTAAACGCCGGGGCCGAGTGATATTTACTCCATTCCAGGCTATTACAGAAATTGAGTGTTTCCCTGGGTCTCACGCTGTGCCGCCAGAGTGGCTGAGTACAGGAGGAGGAGGTTTGACACACATGGCAGCGCTGCAGCCTCCGCTGCCATGAGGGAAAAGCAAGTTGAACAGCAAAACAACAACGTTTGTATAACAGCACGCACTCCATCCAAACACATGAAGTAGCTTAACTTAGCCACAGTTTGCCACTATGTCCATTCACCTAACCCTGAAAGGACACAAAGAAGTTTGAAGAAATGGGACGGGACTGACCTGGTGTTTTCCCCTTGTCTAATGTATCTTAGCCGGAAGCTGCCTCCTCAGCCCCTGCACTAATTACTGGCTTGCTCAGAGGCAGCTGTCCCTTGGTATGCCTTTCATGCCTCTCTTAATTATGTCAGCCAGGAGAGAATGTATTTGTTATTGTCATTACTCTCGTTAGTAATTAAGCATCTATTGACCATCCAACATTCAGTCGGTTTCATTAGGCCTGAGGTCTGGAGATATGGATTAGTCTCTCCCAGCGTCACACAGCCAGGCAGGCAGGCATAGCCGTGGAGCACCACCACACAGCCAGGCAGGCAGACATAGCCATGGAGCACCACCCCACAGCCAGGCAGGCAGACATAGCTGTGGAGCACCACCACACAGCACCACACAGCACCACACAGCCAGGCAGGCAGACATAGCCGTGGAGCACCACCACACAGCACCACACAGCCAGGCAGGCAGGCATAGCCGTTGAGCACCACCACACAGCACCACACAGCCAGGCAGGCAGGCATATCCGTGGAGCACCACCACACAGCACCACACAGCCAGGCAGGCAGACATAGCCATAGAGCACCACCACACAGCACCACACAGCCAGGCAGACAGGCATAGCCGTGGAGCACCACCACACAGCACCACACAGCCAGGCAGGCAGACATAGCCGTGGAGCACCACCACACAGCACCAGCCAGGCAGACAGGCATAGCCGTGGAGCACCACCACACAGCACCACACAGCCAGGCAGGCAGACATAGCCGTGGAGCACCACCACACAGCACCACACAGCCAGGCAGACAGGCATAGCCGTGGAGCACCACCACACAGCACCACACAGCCAGGCAGGCAGAGATAGCCGTGGAGCACCACCACACAGCACCACACAGCACAGCCTTCCACTGGGTGGTTGAGGTTTGCAGATGAGAAAGAAGAGGAGGAGGAAGAGGAGTTGAACTGTGGCTTTTCTTCGCCCTGTGACAGGGACAACCTTTAGCCCGCACTCAGCATGGAGGTGGTGAACGAGGGGAGTCTCTCTCGCCTTCACGCTGTGTCTCCATCAGTGACGCAGTGACTGGCTCTCCCGGAGGTGGCATGGCAGCCACGGAGAATACTGAGGCAAGAATGTCACGAATCTGCTAAATCCTCAACCAGAGGTGGATGTGGGTTGACCGACAGGAGAGAAGGGTGAGCGGTGGCTCGGGGGAGAAAAATATGACTTGAAACACCAGGGATTCCCTCCCATAGGGAAAGTGGCAGAAGAGGGTAGAATAATAGCCTCGGGGATGGGGGTTCAATAATCGTCCAGGAGTGACAAGGAGCCAAAAGCAATTCCTAACTGAGAACTAATCCCCACTTTTTGCGGGGCGAGGAAAGAGGGAGATAAGCTTGGAGGTTAATGCAGAGGCAGCTCTCCTCTGTCCTCCTCGGTGACAGCCCCTGACAGGCGGACCCTAGCAGCACGGCTTGTTTATGTTAATGTAGGCGGCCAAGCAAGCTCCCACGCTGCGCTCCACCAATAGAGACGTCAGAGGCTCGTAAGAGTGGCACAGCAACTTCTCACTGGGTCACCCAGAAACCCTGCCTCCACAGACGGGGACCCGCTAGGGCTCTACCAGTCAACCATGATTCAACCATCTTCTTCTGTGCACTTGATATGAACGACAGCCACAGTTTGCTTTCGAGGGCGCCATGCTCAACTGTCTTGCCCTTTCTTTTAATGAACCTCAGAAACGATGAAAATACAGTTTGAAAGTACAGTATGCTCAGTATCCTGATGTGTATTTTTCAAAACATTCTGCACAGTTAGAGAAATGATGCTCTTATTTTCGGCCCAGTTTATGAAACAGGAACACATACAGTATTTCACACATTCTACTGTAAGTTTATTGTTAGATAACATACTTTAACGATGATGGGATGATTCATGAAGACCCTCCTGCCAGTTTGTAATGAATCAATAACAACAATATGACTGCCTGTCCTCTGTATGTTCTTATCTCCATGTTCATCTGGTTGATACTCTGGACTATCTTCCTCATCATCAGCCCTGTCTCTAACTGATGAATGGGTCTGCCTCTCTGACCTGGAGTCCCCTTGTTTGTGTCAGTGTGATGTAGGGTCTGACCTGTGGAGGTGACGCCCAGATTAGGCGGGAGCCAGGTGGGGACGTGGAAACAGATGAGGGGTCAGAGGCGTGTGAGAGATGCCTCTCCCCTGGCGTTTCTTTTGGGTCTCCTTCACCCCGCCGCGTACAACCTGCGCCAGCCTTTCATTCTAATCTGACGATAATGATATTTGCTCAGGACGACCTCTGCATGCACAGTGTAATTACCCCTCCAGGTCTTTATGATCTCGCCTATTGGAAATCGATGGGCCATAAGAGGACCCCCCCAGAGCTTATTATTATCACTGCTTGGTTTTGGTTACAACGCGATCAGATTTAATATGTTGTGTAGTTTTTTACGTCATGTTCTTTTCATCAGCTGGGGTGGTTAAGCAGGTGTCTGGCCACTGTCAGAACAACATCCCCCAGAAACCTCAGCATGATTCAACGCTTTGTTGCTTACCCTTCACTTCACACTGAAGCCATTACCACAGACTGTCATCTAAGTATAATCCCTTCCCTTAATGACACCTTGCTCTTAGTGGTACTCAGCACTATCAACTTCTGTCCATGCGTTCGAGGACTCTCTTCCATTAGATACTCATCCATGGTCAAGAACCCTTAGAATCAGTTTCATCTCCCTGTTGATTGAGACACTTCAGTAGGGCCCCGGCCCAATAATCGTCTGAACCTAGCTCCTACAGACCGTTTTCTGTGGCTGCCAAGGGCATACGTATGGCTCACTGATCTGGAGCGTATTGCCATTATTTCTGCTTTATGAGATCCAAACTTGTTATTTCAGGAGTCACAAATGCCTTTGCAGTGACCTTCTGTCTCTTCCACCTTCCCTATCTGTTAGTGTCAGTGTTGTCAAGGAGATAAGAGGATCACCGGTGAGATTCCATCAATGGGGAAAATGGGCACTGCTGAGATTTATTATTGGAACAATAGGGATGACCATGTCTATGCAATTAAACTGTCATTCTGGACTTACATCTGGTATCATGTCCATAGAATATGTCCTTAAAGTTTACCTTTAGTTTAAGCATTGCTTTCGGTGGGTTGTATGTTTTGAGTCATACTATGGGCTCACCAACTTTCCATAAATGTTCTTTTATTGACCCTTGTAAAAGATCTGGCTCAGTCAACAACTTGGAGTTGTCATGTTTTATGAGTGAAATTAACCTTATAATACAGCTATCAACATGTATTGTGCACGAGTGTTCCAGGGATTCCAGAATGCCTGAGACTTTAAAAACCCATCCGTGAGTGTTCAGCAGGGCTACTGACCCCTGAGCTGTGGGGATAGTGTCTGGGGATAACAGTTTCTGGTCGGTAGAGGTCACAAGTCAGAGTTCGAAGGAACAAACATGGAGGCAGAAATTTGAAGAAGGATTACATTTAAGGAGAGGGGCCAAAGGAGGAAGGTGAGAGGATTGGATGTGGTCGCTGGCAACATTGAATTGAGTGTGAAAAGTATTTTTTAGCTGAGGACAGAAAAGGTGACAAAAAGGAGAGGTGGAAGTGATCGATCTGTTTGTGCAAAGGGCAGAGGACTGCCGAGACACAACAGTGGGAGCCATGAGTGAAATAGACTCCAGAGGATAGGAGTGCACAACCAATGTGGATGGGGAAAGGAGAGGCACAATTAATGAGGAAAGGGTAACCAAGACATGGGAGATGAGATATGACTCTGTACCGGTACCCCCTGTATATAGCCCCGCTATAGGGATTTTCTTAAAACTGCATTGTTGGTTAAGTGCTTGTAAGTAAGCATTTCACTGTAAGATCTACCTACACCCGTTGTATTCATTGCGTGTGACAAATACAATTTGATTTGATTTGAGACTGGAGGACCGAGGCTGCAAATTACAAGGCTATACTGACAGAAAAGATGGGATAAGGATATCTACTGTAGACATACAGTTTTATTTTATTTTATTTAACCTTTATTTAACCAGGAAGGACTCATTGAGATTAAAATCTCTTTTTCAAGAGAGCCCTGGCCAAGATAGGCAGCACCAAGTCATTACAAAAACAATACAGACAGACAACATGAAAAACTATAAGTAATCTAGTAAAAACCATTGAATTCACAAGAGTATAAAACAGCAAATTAAAAACATTGACAGGTCAGGGAATCAGCGTTTAAATCCTTCATCAGTGATTTAAAAACACCAATCGGGACAAGTTCTTCCAGTTTGAAAGTATTTTGTAAGGTGTTCCAAGATGATGGCGCAGACGACATAAAAGCCCTTTTACCAAACTCAGTTGGGACATTTGAAGCAGTTAGTAGGATAAAGTCCAGCGAACAGAGAGACGACCCACCACATTTCTGAACAATAATAATGCCAAAATAACAAGGTAGTAAACCAAAAATGGCTTTGTAAATAAAAGTATACCAGTGACTAGAGAAGGCCAGCCAACCCTGGTATACAAAGTGCAGTGGTGCGTAAGGGTTTTGCAGTTTAAAATAAATCTCAAAATGCCATGGTAAAGAGTATCAATTGATCTCAAACACTGAGCGGAAGCATTCATATATAAAATATCTCCATAGTCTAGTAAAGGCATAAATGTAGCCTCCTTCTGGCTTCAAAAGAAAAACAGGCCTTATTCCTAAAATAAAATCCCAATTTCAGCTTTTTTTGTAAGTTGTTGAATATGCTATTTAAAAGAGAGGCCGTCATCAATTAAAATTCCAAGATATTTATATGAGGTTACAACCTCAATCTCCTTGCCCTGACAGGTAGTAATAGGTGAAAGGTTCAGAGGTCTATTTCTTGCATAAGAAAACACCATTAGTTTAGTTTTGTCAGTACTGAGGATAAGCTTCAATTGACACAAGGTATGTTGAACAGTATAAAAAGTAGTTTGCATGTTCTGGAATGCTTTTGTAAGAGACGAGGCACAATAGTAAATAACAGTATCATCAGCATAAAAATGAAGTTGTGCATTTTGGACATTTTTGTCTAAATCATTTATATAAATAGTGAATAAGAGAGGACCAAGTACAGAGCCTTGAGGCACACCATTCAAGACAGACATTTAACAGACTTAAGCCCATCAAATTGAGACAGATAGTTAGCAAACCATGCAACTGCATGCTCCAAAACACCTACACTCGACAGTATGTCACATGACGTAGGCACAAATCGAGTAGACAGAGGAAGGAGACGAGTGATGAAGAATAAAGCAAAGTGAACTAAGGCAAAGGGAATAAGTGGCTGCGAATCAAATTCCAGACAGGGGTTGGTGGACAAGGGACAGATGAGATAAATACATTTTTAGTTTTTGGTCACAAATTCTCTGAAAGGACTAGAAGGAAAATGCCATCTCCCAATGAGTATTTCATTCTGCCAAGGCTTTGTGGAGTGCCGGTGACTTAAAGTGATGAGTGAAGTGAGAATGAAAAAGAAAGAGAATAAACAGTTCCAATATGCAGCTTTGTACCCAAGGACACGGAAAACACTTCCATCCTGCTCCATCATTTCCGAGGGATCTGATGCCATTGTGCCCACTGTCACATCCTATCCTGCAAGAACACATCACCATACAGCAAATAGGCCTCAAATGCAATCTGTGGTAATGCCACACCAAATGGTCGATCACCAAACTATAATTTGGACCGTGCTTACCAGAGAAACAAAACGTTTAATGGTGCTCTGACATTGTTCCATGGTAAGGAAAATATACTGAACACAAATATAAATGCAGCATGCAACAATTTCAGATTCACAGAATGAAATAGGTCAATTGAAATAAATGTATTAGGCCCGAATCTATGGATGTCACATGACTGGGTAGGGGCCACCCACCAGGGAGACAGGCCCAGCCAATCAGAGTTTTCCCCACAAAAGGGCTTTATTAAAGACAGAAATACTTTTCGGCACCACCCCCCTCTGGGCTGGTGTGATTACACGTGGTCTGCGGTGGTGAGGCCGGTTAGACATTCTGACAAATTCTCTAAAACAAAATTTGAAGGTGGCTAATAGTAGAGAAATTAACATGAAATTCTCTGGCAACAGCTCTGTTGGACTTTCCTGCAGTCAGCATGCCAATTGCATGCTCCCTCTAAACTTGAGTCATCTGTGGCAAAACTTTTAATTGTCCCCAGCACAATGTGAACCTGTGTAATGATCTTGCTGTTTAATTAACTTCTTGATATACCACAACTGTCAGGTGGATAGATTATTTTGGCAATGGAGAAATCCTCACTTACAGGGATGTAAACAAATTTGTGCACAACATTTAAGAGAAATAGGTTTTTTTGTGTGTTTGGAACATTTCTGGGATCTTTTATTTCAGCTCATGAAACATGGGACCAACACTTTACATGTTTCGTTTATATTTTTGTCCAGTATAGATCAATAAACTATTCTTCATTCTTCTTTATTGACAGCCCTATTACAGAGAGATCTGGTGCAGTATTTGGCTAGCGTTGTGTTATTGATGAATGGGAGTTTAGGTGTGAATGCAGTACAACCATCTCTGTTATAGTTCAAGGGCTAATGTCTTGCTTTGTTGAAATAATTTTAAAAGCTTTGCTGGCTTGTATACTCATCAGATTGGTAACAAATAATACCTTTCTAAACCGTGTCGGTATTCCCCCAGACAGTGTGAAAGAGTCAGAGGGCCAGTTGGCAGATTGAGTATATTTTCTGTTATTTTAACACCTACTGTGTGTAAAAGCAGTTGTATTCAGACCAACACTTCCATTCAATCATTTTCAGATAAAAGAGAACAACACTGTGGGTTCACCCAAAGAGACAGAACCTGTACTGTATACTAGAGGTAAAACATTACTATGTATTAGAGATAGAACTCATGCGACTCCTAATCTTTTCACCTCTCGATTAAAAGCTGCCGTTGAGGCTGTTTGAGAGCCATATTAAAAGAAGATCATATTAAAGCTCTGAAAACCTACAGTCAACATTGACAAAGCTTTCCCATTATCATTCTCCATTTGGATAGACTGGAACAATAAAGAACAATAACTATTTAAATGACAAGTCCCTATGGGCAGCTCTTCAGATCCATCTAACAGAGAATAACATTGAAGCTAACCTTGAATCTCTGCTGTGAAAAGTAGCATTTTCTCTCAAATTTGTTTGAAAGGACTTATGGTTTTTGCACTTGGGGAATGGGTATTGGATGGTCAAGATCTGATGTATTTTGCACTAAGCTCCATACAGCACCTATAACAATGTAAGTGAGAGGTGGTTTAGAGTGCTTCATGTCTCTTTTTTCAATGGTGGATGGTCTGTATAGCTTTACCAGGCATAGAGTAGAGGCTGCTGAGTGGTTCATTACCTATTCCTAAAGCCACTACTGAGGTGAAATGCAATGAGCAATATTTATTGGAGATCTTGGAATGCTTGAAAGGACTGCTGATATTATATCACTAAAACAATGTTGTTGAAGAGCACACAACTTTCCTATACATTTAAAAAAATACATCCTGCTTACAGTAATTGCTTTTTACCTCTTTCAGAACCAGTTTTATTAGCCAATAAATAATAGCTAATGACTGATTGAACAGTCCTTTTTCTTGGGAGAAAATCTGGTAAGAATAATAACTCTGAAATACCAAATTTATTTTTTACTGTTCTTGATAGCTTTTTGTGAAATACAGTTGCCTAGAGAGAGGATCCATATATATGTATTTCTCAGTTGTGACTGGCTAAATGATTTCTTGAAGCTGCTGTAGACTGGTCATTTCATTTTGGCACCTAATAACAGTCAGGTCACAGTGTGCCCCGACTGATCCTCTTTGATATGATCCTCGCACTTGCCCAAGCCCTCTTTCACAGGTGTCAATCATTACCTAGCTAGCACATTTGGTTCCTTGGAAGTTGTGGGAACATATGTTTTTGGTTTCACATTGGTCATAGGAACAAAATAATAAGTTTCCTGACCGATAAAATGTAAAAAAAAATTAAAGTGAAGTAAAAATATTGCCTGTTTTGGAAACGTTTATTTGTAGGCTGCAGGGAGGTTTTGAGAACGTTTTACGTAAATCAAAAAACAAATCAAATTTATTTGTCACATACACATGGTTAGCAGATGTTAATGCGAGTGTAGCGAAATGCTTGTCGTGTAGCGAAATCTTGTAAATTTCACTACACAAAATTTTCCCTGAAGGTTTTTGTTAATGCTTTTTTATCAATGGAAATTATAGGCTATTTGATAGTAATTAAATAACATTTTGATAATGTTTTCTGAATGTTACTAAAGTTCTCTTGTGGTTTTTATTGAAAGTTTTCTTAACACTACGAACTATATGTAAAGGTTATTTTGATGTTTTTGAATAACTTAAAACTTTCACTGAATGTTTCAATAAGACTAATAACACTGCTAGCTTATTTTGGGTTTACTTTTTTGAACTACAAGCACAGATACAGTAGCAACCATAGACATACATTTGCTTTAGGCATTCATTAGTCGTGCAAATTATTATTTATTTTTTATTGTGACACAGCATCAGTGAGATTCGACCCTACAGTGTCTTCAGAAAGTATTCACACCCCTTTTTTATTTCACCTTTATTTAACCAGGTAGGCTAGTTGAGAACAAGTTCTCATTTACAACTGCGACCTGGCCAAGATAAAGCATAGCAGTGTGAACAGACAACACAGAGTTACACATGGAGTAAACAATTAACAAGTCAATAACACAGTAGAAAAAAAGGGGAGTCTATATACAATGTGTGCAAAAGGCATGAGGAGGTAGGCGAATAATTACAATATTGCAGATTAACACTGGATTGATAAATGATCATGTATAGGTAGAGATATTGGTGTGCAAAAGAGCAGAAAAGTAAATAAATAAAAACTGTGGGGATGAGGTAGGTGAAAATGGGTGGGCTATTTACCAATAGATTATGTACAGCTGCAGCAATCGGTTAGCTGCTCAGATAGCTGATATTTGAAGTTGGTGAGGGAGATAAAGGTCTCCCTTGACTTTTTCCATATTTTGTTGTGTTACTAAGTGGGTTTAAAATTGATTTATTTGTCATATTTTGTTAATGATCTGCACAAAGGGCACAAAGGGCCAGTGGTTAAGGGCGCTGTACTGCAGCGCCAGCTGTGCCATCAGAGACTCTGGGTTCGCGTCCAGGCTCTGTCGTAACCGGCCGCGACCGGGAGGTCCGTGGGGCGATGCACAATTGGCCTAGCGTCGTCCGGATTAGGGAGGGCTTGGTCGGTAGGGACGTCCTTGTCTCATCGCGCACCAGCGACTCCTGTGGCGGGACGGGCGCAGTGCCCGCTAACCAAGGTTGCCAGGTACACAGTGTTTCCTCCGGCACATTGGTGCGGCTGGCTTCCGGGTTGGATGTGTGCTGTGTTTAGAAGCAGTGCGGCTGGTTGGGTTGTGTATCGGAGGACGCATGACTTTCAACCTTCGTCTCTCCCGAGCTCGTGCGGGAGTTGTAGCGATGAGACAAGATAGTAGCTACTACAACAATTGGATACCACGAAATTGGGGAGAAAAAAAAATAAAAAAAGTAAAAATAATCTGCACAAAACACTCAATGAAAAGTGGAAGAATAATGTAAACATTTGTAAACAATTTATGAAAAATAAAATACCAATATATCTTGATTACATAAGTAATCTTAGTCAATACATATTAGAATCACTTTTCTCAGCGATTACAGCTGTGAGTATTTCTGGGTAAATTGCTAGGAGCTTTGCACACCTGGATTGTTCAATATTTGCAGGTTATTCTTTAAAAAAAAATCAAGCTCTGTCAAGTTGGTTGTTGATCATTGCTAAACAGCCATTTTCAAGTCTTGCCATAGATTTTCAAGCTGATGTAAGTCAAAACTGTTACTAGGCCACTCAGGAACATTTAATGTTGTCTTGCTAAGCACCTCTAGTGTATATTTGGCCTTGTGTTTTAAGTTATTGTCCTGCTGAAAGGTGAATTAATCTCCCAGTGTCTGGTGGAAGCAGACTGAACCAGGTTTTCCTCTAGGTTTTTGCCTGTGCTTAGCTCCATTCTGTTTATTTTTTTATCCTGAAACACTTCCCAGTCCTTAACGATTACAAACACCCATAACATGATGGAGCCACCACTATACTTGAAAATATGGAGAATGGTACTCAGTAATGTGTTGTATTGGATATGCCCCAAACATAACACTGTATTCAGGACAATAATTGAATTACTTTGCCTTATTTTTGGCAGTATTACTTTAGTGCCTTGTTGCAAACAGGATGCATATTTTTGAATATTTTGTATTCTGTACAGGCTTTCATCTTTTCAGTCTGTCAGTTCGGTTAGTATTGTAGAGTAACTACACTGTTGTTGATCCATCCTCAGTTTTCTCTTATCACAGGCATGGTGATTTTAAAGTCACCATTGGCCTCATGGTGAAATGCCTGAGCGGCTTCCTTTCTCTCCAGCAACTGAGTTAGGAAGGACGTCTGTATCTTTGTAGTGACTGGGTGTATTGATACACCATCCAAAGTGTAATTAATAACTTCACCATGCTAAAAAGGATTTTCAATGTTTCCTTATTTAATTTTTTACCCATCTACCAATAGGTCTCCTTCATTGCGAGGCCTTGGAAAACCTCCCTGGTCTTTGTGATTGAATCTGTGTTTAAAATTCACTGCTTGATTGAGGGACCTTACAGATAATTGTATATGTGGGGTACAGAGATGAGGTAATTATTCAAAAAATACTATTATTGCACACAGTGAGTCTGTGCAACTTATTATGTGACTTGTTAAGCACATTTTTACTCCTGCACTTATTTTGGCTTGCCATAACAAAGGGGTTGAATACTTATTGACTCAAGAAATTTTAGCTTTTCATTTTTAAATCATCTGTAACCTTTCAAAAAACATAATTCCACCTTGACATTATGGGGTATTGTGTGTAGGCCAGCAAAAAAAATAAATCTAAATTTAATTCATTTTAAATTCAGGCTTTAACACAAGAAAATGTGAAGAGTCAAGGGGTGTGAATACTTTCTGAAGGCACTGTATGATCTTCTGTTCTCTATCCCTGGAATTAGTCTATTGCGTCACCAGAATGAGGCTAGCATGCCATGTTTTTTTACACATTCAAACAGACCCTATTTCAAAGGAAACAAGCACTTATTAAAATCAAGTCTGGCTATTTAGTGGAAACGGACAACACACATGAACACACTTAACAAGTTAGTGGATGGCGAGAGTTTTGTTGACTCAATGCACTGTATGTTTTTAAACGTTTTCTGAACATTAACAACCTTTTCTTTTGTACTTTATGGAATGTTTTTTTAGTGTTCTGAGAACGGAATGTATTTGTATGTTTTTAATTTAACATTCTTAGAACATTCTCATAAAAATGTTGCAAAAGCTTTCTTGTGGTTTTAATGGAAGATTTTTAGAGCTAATTGATAGTGTAGAATGACATTATTTAAAAATATTTTTTAACATTTACAGAATTTTGCCAACAACTGACATAAAAGAGAACCATACATTCTCTGAGCGTTCTGAGAACATCGCTTAGGTCACACCATTTTTGAGAACGTTCCCAGAATGTTGTAAAAATATTACAATAAAAAGAACCACATGGGAACTTGTGTGGAATGTTCTGTGGAAGTACTGAAATTCCTACAGAAGAACGTTGTTTCTGAACGTTCTCTGAACTATTTGAGAACATTCCCAATGTCAAACCAGTTGGCGAACATTCCTTGAACATTACAAACAATGAAATTTAATGTAACCATGTTTGAACTTTTAGGAATCAATCTGGTAGCTCTTTGCACTTGTACCCGTATGTATACAGGCTGAAAATGGCATATTTGGACACTGATAAGTGCCTAAATTGGAACGCAGTGGCTGTACAGTAAGTATACATGATGTCAGAGCTCAAGGTCTCTGCTTCACAGCTCAGTATGGGTTTTGACTGACAGCGGTTCTGAACTAGAGCACCGCGTGCGACAAGAAGTTGCCTAAGTCAATTGAGAAAATGGTTTGTTATCTCAGTGAGGGAAATGCTTTAAACAGGGCCGTTACCAGGTTTGAGTTTAAGTGATGTTCATTACAATTGGAACAGTACAACTGTATCGCTAATAGGCTGTGTTCTCCAAATAGCATTTCAGTTTTTAAATTGTACAGAAATGCAGTAAATGAGCTGCATTTGTCTCTGTCTCCTCTGCTTCCTCCTGCATGCATTGCAGCCAGCCTCAGCCTAACCCCCTAGCGCCACATCACTCTCTGGCTCAGTAGCATCCTCTCTGTAAAGCAAAGTTATTATGAGAACTTAGTAGCCTATTTTTTGCTCCTGCTGAGTTAGGCTCCGTTGAACATTAGCTTCTTACTTCCTTCTTCTATCTGGCTAAGTATTACTATCCAGAGCCCTTCAACATTACTGCAATAAAAGTCTGTGCCGGTAGCTAGCCACTTGACTGACATACACTATACAGTGGGGCAAAAAAGTATTTAGTCAGCCACCAATTGTACAAGTTCTCCCACTTAAAAAGATGAGAGAGGCCTGTAATTTTCATCATAGGTACACTTCAACTATGACAGACAAAATGAGGAAAAAAAATCCAGAAAATCACATTGTAGGATTTTTAATTAATTAATTTGCAAATTATGGTGGAAAATAAGTATTTGGCCAATAACAAAAGTTTATCTCAATACTTTGTTATATACCCTTAGTTGGCAATGACAGAGGTCAAATGTTTTCTGTAAGTCTTCAAAAGGTTTTCACACACTGTTGCTGGTATTTTGGCCCATTCCTCCATGCAGATCTCCTCTAGAGCAGTGATGTTTTGGGGTTGTTGCTGGGCAACACAGACTTTCAACTCCCTCCAAAGATTTTCTATGGGGTTGAGATCTGGAGACTGGTTAGGCCACTCTAGGACCTTGAAATGCTTCTTACGAAGCCACTCCTTCGTTGCCCGGGCGGTGTGTTTGGGATCGTTGTCATGCTGAAAGACCCAGCCACATTTCATCTTCAATGCCCTTGCTGATGCAATGAGGTTTTCACTCAAAATCTCACGATACATGGCCCCATTCATTCTTTCCTTTACACGGATCAGTCGTCCTGGTCCCTTTGCAGAAAAACAACCCCAAAGCATGATGTTTCCACCCCCATGCTTCACAGTAGGTATGGTGTTCTTTGGATGCACCTCAGCATTCTTTGTCCTCCAAACACGACGTGTTGAGTTTTTACCAAAAAGTTCTATTTTGGTTTCATCTGACCATATGACATTCTCCCAATCTTCTTCTGGATCATCCAAATGCTCTCTAGCAAACTTCAGATGGGCCTGGACATGTACTGGCTTAAGCAGGGGGACACATCTGGCACTACAGGATTTGAGTCCCTGGCGGCATAGTGTGTTACTGATGGTAGGCTTTGTTACTTTGGTCCCAGCTCTCTGCAGGTCATTCACTAGGTCCCCTTGTGTGGTTCTGGGATTTTTGCTCACCGTTCTTGTGATCATTTTGACCACACTGGGTGAGATCTTGCGAGATCGAGGGAGATTATCAGTGGTCTTGTATGTCTTCCATTTCCTAATAATTGCTCCCACAGTTGATTTCTTCAAACCAAGCTGCTTACCTATTGCAGATTCAGTCTTCCCAGCCTGGTGCAGGTCTATAATTTTGTTTCTGGTGTCCTTTGACAGCTCTTTGGTCTTGGCCATAGTGGAGTGTGACTGTTTGAGGTTGTGGACAGGTGTCTTGTATACTGATAACAAGTTCAAACAGGTGCCATTAATACAGGTAACGAGTGGAGGACAGAGGAGCCTCTTAAAGAAGAAGTTACAGGTCTGTGAGAGACAGAAATCTTACTTGTTTGTAGGTGACAAAATACTTCTTTTTTTGACAGGTGTATAAAATCAAGCACACAGCGATGCAATCTCCTTAGACAAACATTGGCAGTAGAATGGCCTTATTAAAGAGCTCAGTGACTTTCAGCGTGGCACGATCATAGGATGCCACCTTTCCAACAAGTCTGTTCATCAAATTTCTGCTCAGCCATGAAATGGTAGGCTGCACAAGCTCACAAAACGGGACCGCTGAGTGCTGAAGCGCATAGTGTGTAAAAATCGTCTGTCCTCATTTGCAACACTCACTGCAGAAAGCAACGTCAGCACAAGAACTGCTCGTCGGGAGCTTTATGAAATGGGTTTCCATGGCCGAGCAGCCGCACACGAGCCTAAAATCACCATGTGCAATGCCAAGCTTCAGCTGGAGTGGTGTAAAGCTTGCCATCATTGTTTTTGTGGTTCGGGATAGGACCCTTAGTTCCAGTGAAGGGAAATCTTAATGCTACATTATGCAATGACATTCTAGATGATTCTGTGCTTCCAACTTTGTGGCAACAGTTTGGGGAAGGCTCTTTCCTGTTGAACATCTAGTGTAAAACCTGCCCAGAAGAGTAGAGGCTGTTATAGC
>NC_088225.1:16222835-16295389 GCF_036934945.1 Oncorhynchus masou masou | reverse complement strand
ATGCCATGATTTTGGAATGAGATGTTCGACGAGCAGGTGTCCACCATCTTTTGGTCTAGTAACCCTATACTATGCACACCAACATTACGATCTGCTTCTCTGAATTGCCTTGTGAAAGCCTAACACTGTAAGATTGTATTTTGTAACTTAGCTAGCTGTGTTTGCAATAGAACACACTTTCAAATGATGCCCACCTGACCAGATTGCTATTTATAATAGACCGTTTTTGGAATGCGTAAACAACAAGAGTAATAGTCAGATGGCGGGATGCAGGGCTGTGCTCCAAACAAAACAGCTACAAGTTTGCTTGCTATACTTCCTCAATAGCACAGCCTGGAGAGCTCAAAAAAACACCTTATAGTTGAAGACTCTTCTTTGAGTCATAAAAGTGCATTGAAATTATGTAGGAACTAATGCACACTTTGGAGAGGTTTGTGGCCACTTGGAGACACCAGTTAGTCCTCTCACTCAAACACTCATGTTGCTGAATGTACCCAAAATCGGAGTATTTTCAGATTTTGTTATCAACAAATGTGGCAAAAAGTACAGTAAATTTAAAATGCACATAAAATCAGCAGTTTAATGTCTGGATTCAGCCTTGTGTCAGAATAACTGTTTTGTCCTCACCTTTAGTCTAATAATTTTCCCATAATCTCCAACTGTTCCATTTTAATTGCTACCATGGTTATGCATATGTTTTTATATTTCTTCTGTAAGGAACATTTCTTTCCATATAGGCCAATTCTCATGAGTGTAAAGGGTTAAAGTAAATACAGTTTTTTGTCAAATTCCTTAAATGTGATGACAATGTTCCAAAGCCAAAAAACTATCCTGGCCCATTCCCAGAAAGTTGTGGGAAGGTTTTAAACATAGGATATCCACGTTCTCACCAAGCTCTCAGAAACGATATGGTTCTCAGAATGTTATGTGCTGGCTGGGTATAATTAAGCTTCGTTGGGCCTTTACCCCTAAGCCCCCCCTGGCTCCAGAGCAGGAGAAGGGTGTTAAATCTGCCCTCATTCTGGGGAAGGAGCTGTTCTCTGACCCTGTGTTTATACCAGGGGCAATCATATCTCCTCTCTGTGTATCATTACAAAATATATTCACCTCAAAGTGCTCTCACTGTCAGACGTTTTACTCCTGTCTATAGGCTGAACCAAACCGGTCACACGCTGCTGGCCGACCGAAATGGTTCCAACATCTGAATGAAAAATGCAGGATACAATATAGGGATTGCTTTGGGTGTACCTATAATGTAGGATGCTACAGAATGCTTTCTAGTAAATGTATAGAAAGGCAGAAGGAAGAGGCACCCAAACAATAGAACTGTTTCAACTGCCCAAAATAATATTCTATCTGTCATTAGTGCAATTATTTGGAAATGACATTGGTAATGAAATGATAATGGTCAAATGAGAAGACATGCCTTGCTGTCTTCATGTGATCCACATAATGTTGATTCATGATTATTACATTAAATCTTTCTGGACTGCAAGGATTATGGCCTTTGAGGCTTTGATGGTGTGCCATTGTTTCCACCAGTTTACGTTAATTTTTGTTATAACATATAACCACTGAAAAAAATGGTTATGTCTGAGGATTCAATGCATGTATTGCACTGTTTGCATTGTCAGTGTTGCTCTTTCTAGTGAACTATAGGCCCCTGGAGCTGGATTAGATGTTGAGGAAGGAAGAGCTAAACCTCTGTTGTGCCTCTAATCTGTGATTGAATCCAGGGTAGGCTTCTCTGCCTCTCCACTGACATGGCTGGCCATGGAGCACAAGGCCAGAGCAGTCGTGCCAAGCCAGGGAGATGGAGAGATTGAGCAGTGAGAGCAAATGTCGATGTAGAGCATGGCTTTTGCAATGCCAAGGTTGTGGGTTTGATTCCTACAGGCGGCCAGTATGAAAAAGTGTGCACTTCCTTAAAGTCGCTCTGGATAAGAGCATCTGCTAAATGTCAAATGTAAATAAAAACGGATAAAAAACAGAAAAGCAAACAGATTGACTTTGGTAAGAGGGCACTTTTAAAGTCCTCCCGAGTGATTGTTCCAAAGCACCGTTTTCCCCCTTCAGGACACCCCAGAGATGTGAAGTGTAAGGTTATAGTATGGCCCAGTGCTCTATATTAATGGTGACTTTGGCTCACCTAATACAGATTCTCAGGGTTATAGCCCCCGGGTGCCTGCTGAGCAGAATGCGAAAGCAAGAACAGACGATCCCTCTCCCCATCCCCTCCCTGGTCACCAGGGCCCACAAGCCCTCGCTCAAGGTTACAGCCCATACAGCCTGGCAGCAATGAAGCCGTCAGCACTGATTCTAAATGATATCCCGGACTGGCCAGCACTTAACATATTCCCTTTCTCTTCCACTCCTTCTTTAAACTCCTGATTACCCCCTTTTCATGTTCAGATTGTAATGCATGATCAGAGGGGAGGCTGCAGTTCCCGCTGCGAGGAGTAAAAAGCAAGGTTATAATCAAGGGGTCCCTCTTAAGGAGTGAACTGCGTATTGTTGGGTATGTCTGTGGGTTTTGAGCTTAAGTAATTCTGAGCTCAAGCGTTGCTCAGTGTAAAATCTTAAATGGCAGGACGGCAGGCCTCCACAAGCATGTCTTACACACACAATGCACAAAGTTTCTTAGGAAACTGGCCTACATCAACCTATTTCAGGATGACATATGCTTTAGAATGTGTAACCTGTGAAAAGAAGCCATCTACCCAGGGCTGTTAACTGACAGCTCCAGGGGACACTGACGCTTTTTCATTATTCCATCCTCATTGCTCATGTAGATTCCACTAATGCTCACTTGACGAGTAAAAATGTTATTCTAATGATGGTCGATGGAGCAGGTTTTTGCAGGTAGTTGTTATGGAAACTGCCGCTGCAGCTTAACTGCAGTAAGCTTCCTCTCCTACCTTCCCCTCTTCTTCTCCTGCTCTCCTCCTCTCCGTTCTGTGTGATGAACACTGCCTGGTGGAGTCCTTACCAGAGTGGACATTAGTTAATAGTTAAGGACAGAGCTATGATATGCTGAGAGTATTCATGGAGATGGCAGTGAGAAAGTGTCCAGGATCGGTGATGTTGAGTGTTGTGGTAAAATCATGAGTGAGGGGGGATTTTTGGGCGGGAGCATTAATTCCTGTGCTAGTCAATGTTTCCATGCCTTGGTGGCTTCCATCATCCACGTTGGCATATTTAATTCCCACATTCCTTATTTCCACTGCAGGAAAAGAAAATGTGAACATATTATTTTGTCATTTTAACAGGTCTCTGTTGTAAGAGATTCCCACTGGGCATGCACTGGTTGAATCAACGTTATTTCCATGTCATTTCAATGACATTACATTGAATCAATGTGGAATAGATGTTGAATTGACGTCTGTGCGAAGTGGGTTGTTTGAGACTTCTCCTAGGCTGTATGCCTGTCAGTGTCAGTGTGAAATGGTTGAGCAGATATGAGCACAGAACCTATGAAATGGGAAAGGGCTAAGTGAAATGGGACAAATTGGGGATTTTGAGTCAATTCCGTCCCTGACTGTTATTTTTGTGATTGAACATTCATCATGGTGTGGAAGTGCTAGATGAGGAGCAGACACGGGGTCAAATTCCATTATGACCATCTCCAAGGAAGTGTTGAGATTGTGACATCAACTCTTTAATTCCATATCCTTCAGGAGCAAGTAGGCTAGAGCAAACAACCAGTCATATAGGCAAGAGCAAAGATAAACAACCAGTCATATAATCAAGAGCAAAGCAAACAACCAGTCATAATGGCAAGATCAAAGCAAACACCCAGTCATATAGGCAAGAGCAAAGCAAACAACCAGTCATAGCGGCAAGAGCAAAGCAAACAACCAGTCATATAGGCAAGAGCAAAGCAAACAACCAGTCATATAGGTAAGAGCAAAGCAAACAACCAGTCATTTAGGCAAGAGCAAAGCAAACAATCAGTCATAGCGGCAAGATCAAAGCAAACAACCAGTCATATAGACAAGATCAAAGCAAACAACCAGTCATATAGACAAAATCAAAGCTAACAACCAGTCATATAGGTAAGAGCAAAGCAAACACCAGTCATATAGGCAAGCTCAAAGCAAACAACCAGTCATATAGGAGAGAGCAAAGAAAACAACCAGTCATATAGGTAAGAGCAAAGCAAACAACCAGTCATATAGGCAAGAGCAAAGCAAACAACCAGTCATATAGACAAGCTCAAAGCAAACAACCAGTCATATAGGCAAGAGCAAAGCAAACAACCAGTCATAGTGACAAGGACATGGATGTCATAGAAATAAAAAGGATTGAATACACTGTGTTTCTTTAACTATAAGGATTAAGTTAATCTAAAGCTTAAACTATTTATTTGTAGAGTAAATTGACATTTATTTGTTTCCTTTCCACCGTTTTTAATTTGTTGATAATGGTTTGTGTCATTACTAATGATAAAACATACTAATTCACATCCCTGCCTTACACTTGATATAATAGCATCCTAACAGCTGTGGAGCTAATTAAACACATTTGGAAAGTTTCCGAGAACAATAGCGGGCACAATCGGCAGCATCACTAGTCATTAGCCATAGCTTACCATCTCTGGATGAGGCTGAATGTGAGGCTGAATGTGCTTGAGGCTGAATGTGATTCCTTGGAGCTTCATCTATTGATGACCTTTGAACTTCAGCTGGTTAAACTAGAATGATGTCAGTAATGGTCTGAGAACTGGCAATGATAACACATTACAATGACCCCATTATTGTTTCCATAGATACAGAATGATAGGGTACAGTTATTATATATTATATCATTGGCATCACTTAAGACACAGCACGTTCTAAACCCGAAGTTGGATGATTACAAACTCAAACATATTAGTATCTAATACTGTAACAACCCATCATACATAGGTTTGTTGTTGAGCCAAAACTGTGGTGACTGTTTGACTTCTTCTTTTTATCAATATGAAATGTTTGACTATTTCAGCTTTTGTTGTTTCGGAGTTAATGTGAATGTTTCAAGAAAAACAGGAGTGGTTTTTGCAGTGGGCTTTTGTTTTATGTGCAGAATATTATGGTAATGTAACAACAAACATAAAATATGTTACATTAGGGCTTAATCTACAGTAACGTCTATGATGTTTAATGAGAAATGTAAGAAGTATTTTAGGTTAGATTTTTGTGAGATAGATTACATTTAAGTGCAACTCCATCCCATGTCCACATCTCACCTGCTGTCTTGCTGATCAGAAGCATGGATGTGCATGGATGAAATACATAACATAAGTTCATATCGACCCAATGAGATATCTTTTTTTAAAGTGTTGTTTTAGAATACTCTGCTGTATTTAACCAGAACACAAGAACAGGGGAGTAGCTCATATTGGATGTTTTGACCAGGCATTGTTGAAGTGAAAGAATTCTCTGCCGACAGGTGCTCCTGAATATTCATTCGTAGTGAGCCCTTACCGATTCTAATCACTGTCAATATGTGCACACTTTGCAACTGTCAACTGTTCAGAAACAAAATATGTCCCTGCCCCAACTGCTTATGGATATTTGTGATGCAGGTACCAGAACAGAGATGCTCTTACATTTACATTTACATTTAAGTCATTTGGCAGACGCTCTTATCCAGAGCGACTTACAAATTGGACTTCAACTGAGCTTTGTGTGTAGGAGGTACAGTGAGGTCATTTGAGAACTCTGAAGCACCCAGTTCACATGCCTCAGCAATACACTGGTGGAGCATACTGTCAATCATTACAAATCTTCCCCTTTTCCCACACAAACTCAGTTGTACTACAGTCTGTCATGTAGTAGCTTGATAAGAATGGCTGTTAATCTTCTAAATTAATTTACATTTTTCGAGAAGACTCAAACTGGAGTTTATTGGCATTTCTTACGGACTGTATTTACAATCAAGTGTAAGATATACTGTACCTTGGCAGATTTGGGGATTTAACATGCCCTATCTGTAGAAAGGATTAGAGCATGCTTGCTGGTTTAAACACTGGTCTTGGCAAAGCACTGGGGCCTGTGTTGTATCATGAACTGGGACGAGAGAAGGTCAGAGCTAATGCCAGTCCCAGGGCCGACTGACTCATCACTCTTATCACAGTTTAACCCTCTTTCACTGCATCTTGATTGGTCACTCTTATGTGGAACATCACTTCAACCCTGGAGCAAAGGCTTTATCTATGATTCCTTATCATCTTCAACTCCACCTCTCTATCTCTCACACTCTCGCTCCCTCGCTCGCTCTCTTATTCTTTGTCTCCTGTTTCCCTGTCGGCTTCCCCTTCCTCCTACTCACCTGATATGAGAAACGTGTAGAAGGCCTCACCCAGTCCCTCAGCAGGCTGTAACAGCAAGACATCTGGTCAAAACACAGGATGACACATCCACACTTTACTCAGTTGACGTAATTCATGACTTGATCACTTTTATATAAAATGTGGAATATTTTTCAGAGGCATCCCACACACTATCTAGAGATAATCACCACTGTTAATCAGTGAAAGGCAAGTCATTTGACTTTACACTGCATGATGTATGATGGTTTATCACTAATTGTCAGTGATACACATAGGATGGCATCATGGCAGCAATGTTACATTTAGTGCTGTTACTAAAACAACTGTACAGGATCATTTCAAATGGGCCTACTTGGCATGGTACTTATTCAAACTTAGTTTGAAATACTGTATATTATGATAGCATCTTATGGCCTTTATATAAATCATTTGCAGTGATTAAAGTATTGTAAGTAATATGGTTGCTTTCTACATTTCTGTGTTGTCAATTGGCCCCACAGAGTGCATGATGAAGGATGTTGAAGAAGTCTATACGGAACCACACTTGTCCTTGAAGGTTCTCCTCCTCTTCCTCCTCCTCATTATTTCATACGAGTCAAACAGTGTTTGTTAAATTTGACTGAGGTACATAAAGAAGCGTGGGTTCCCTCTGCAAATATTGACCTGAATGAGGAACGTGTAAGACGTTTAGAGTGCTTCCGAGAAAGGCTGAACATTAACAGTGAAAATGAAATATGAATCTGTACTTTATCTATAATTTATTTATTTTATATGTGCATTTTATTCATAATTTTGAACTTTTATTTTAAGAGTAATATACAGTATAATAATCCTCTAGAGTATGACCTTTCCTCACACAGGAGTCAGAGCAGGTCCTAATCCAGGCACTGGTCATCTCTCGTCTGGACTGCTGCAACTCTCTGTTGGCTGGGCTCCCCGCTTGTGCCATTAAACCCCTGCAACTTTTCCAGAATGCCGCAGCCCTTCTGGTGTTCAACTTTCCCAAGTTCTCTCATGTCACCCCGCTCCTCCATACACTCCACTGGCTTCCAGTTGAAGCTTGCATCCACTACAAGACCATGGTGCTTACCTACGGAACAGCAAGATGAACTGCCCCTCCCTACCTTCAGGCTAAGCTCAAACCCTACACCCCAACCCAATCACTTTATTCTGCCACCTCTGGTCTCTTGGCCTTCCCAACCCTACGGGAGGTCAACTGAAAATGTGTCTTTTCCAACTAGCACTGACTTTGCTAATAACTTATTTATTGAGGAGAAAATGTTCTCACTACGACTGAAATATGTGTTTGTCTCACCCAGCTATCTGAAGATGAATGCACTGTAAGCAACTGTATGTTGCTCTGGATAAGAGTGTCTGCTAAATTACTCAAATGTAAAGCATGTAAAAATGTCTAAGGTTCACGTTGCACTGACAAACTGTGCTACACTATTTTCAGTAAGATTTAAGGGGAAATTCGCCAGGCGTCTCCTGGTGAGTCGTTTTAGGAGGAACAAAGTGGACATGAACTCAAAGGTGCCGGTAATCATTGAGTCCATCAAAGGCCCTGAGCACTGAGCACTGTCAGGGAGCCCTGGCTGCTCCAGTCCCTCCGTGTGCTGTGCCCCCCCCCCCTCTTCCCCCTGCCACCACACAGGGTAATAGCTTCCAGGAGCGGGCTGCACACGCGCGCCCCACTGGGCACGGCCACCCACTTCCCTCAGTGGGTCTGACCCCTGACCCCTGCCCTCCTGCTGTTCCTGCTCCCATTACACCTCTGTACTTTACTCTCACCGCTGCCTTCTTCATCTCCCCTCACACTCAGATATTAACAACACATTTCTGGGAACACCTTGAAGTCAGAGGTGGCAGAGTTTTGGGGCAGAGGATAGAGATCTGGAGAAGACTATTTTTGTTCTTGTTCAAGTCACATATTGTTATTTGCAGTGTTGTCTAATGGAATTGCATTATCAACAATCTGTTTCTATGAGATAATCTGTGGGTAGACAGTGTTTAAGGTTCAGCATGGTCCTGCTGGAATATTTTTTCCCAGTGCCTGTGGCACAGAAAGGCATTGGAAATAAAAGCATAGGTATTCCTGCTATTACATGCCTTCACATATAACAGCCTGAGATCAAAGTTATCAGCACATTACAGTCTCAGCCACGTAAAAAATCGAATACATGTCCTTTTTGTGAGCAATGAAAATATCCAGCACCTTATGCATAAGTAATGCCAGAAAAAGGCACTGTATGAAAGGGCCGGTCCGGTTTTCAGCGAGACCCATTCCCATTAGTTCCAGAGGCGAGTCACAGCTTACATCGCCTTATGTTTCCTCCGTGTTGTCATTCTCAGCATATTTTATAATGGATTAACATATCTCCTTCGTACACAGGAAAACCCTGATAATGAGAGTTATCGTTCTTTATAATTTGCACCACTGATGATAATGGACTTCATTATGTCCCTCTTCCACTAAGCTGTCACCCTGAACACATTTAAATTAGCCAGCCCAGAACAGATCTTAAACCAAGATTATTCTTTCATTCAAGCCGCCATTTGGAGCCATTTTGATTCCTTTTAATAAAGCGCCTTTTCACTCCAGTGAGCAGCAGCCCTGTTTATTTGACTGTCACAACATTATAAATCACTGGCAGCTCTCAAAGCAGTGACGAGAGGGGAGAAAAGTCACCTACAGACAGACAGGGGAATGTAGTGGTGCAAAGGCAAGCTCACTGACTAGGAACAGGGCAAGATGGAGTCTTGACCAAGGGCCCAAGGGAGTCAATGATGGGGACCATACTGTGCCTTATTCAATGAAGATAATGAATGATATTGGATACATAATTAAGGGCACTGTGTCTTGTGGTGTTGTGTGGTGTTGAGTTAATTTTGCTCTGGCCTCAGGATGGAACCATGCAGACTTGAAAACAATGAGGAATACAGTTGGGTGATGGGAGGCAGTCTTTTGTCAATTCTGATACCCAAAGTAATTGTATTACACATATTATTTGGTGGAAGTGAAAGTTGTTCATTCTGACATGGTTTTATTTTTAATTTGCTGAATGTGGATAGTTGTACAGGAAGTTGCACAGTGTTCTTGTTAGGCCAAACACTATTATTGTGACAATCCTCTAACTTGTGTGGTATCACATCATTACTGTTCTATTGTATTGTTGAACCGGTTTCTGCTCACCTGTTTTGGCCACACCTCTAGGTTCAGAGGATGTCTGCGAGGCTGTGCCTGTGGGAAGCATGTTAACTGTTGTATTGACTGATGGAAAGGCTCCAGGCTGCTATCCCTGGAAAGGTGTAATTTGTGAAGCTCAGGAGCCTGCAGCATCTGCCTTAACACCTTGGCTGTGGCGTCTCCCAGGGCCCAGGAGCCGAGGACAGTGCCTTCCCTTCACACCTCGTTACTCCTGTTCCCTCCCCTGACCTTCCCCTGCCTGCAGGCACAGTGCACACACCCCTGGAGACAGCAGACCAATCAGGACCTCTGCTCTGAGTGAGTCTGTACAACCCCCACCCAAACACACTCACTGTCACTGTCATACTCTCCACCTCAGAATGGGCTTATTGTCGCCAGAACCCATCATTGTCCTCTCGTCATTGACCTCTTGTATCAGGCAAAACTGGTTTACTTTACTTTTGGTTCATTTTGAATGGTTTCCAATGTGACCTTGCAGAGCGCCAGGCAACACCAAGGCCTTAAGACAAAAGTGTTGCATTTCATGTTGGTTATTGTTACCTGAATGCTAAGTAATGGTCGATCATTTCAGACGACCGGTTCAGACTAGATTGCCTTGAATGCGCCGGGCCTCGGGGAAGGAAAAACGAGTCCTCCAGGTGGAAAGGAAAAAGGTGGAAGGTTTGCTGTGTTTTGTCTCGGCTGCTCCTGGTCTGAAACTTGGATGTTCACCTTGACTGGGTCATTTATTTTGCCACAGTCTGTCTGAGTCACCTGGCACTCTTAGATGGAGGGACTCAGAACAATTACATTTAGCCTTCATGGAGTGATGACACCAGGGCTGCTAAAAGTCACCATAAATGTACCTTTGATGCTCCGGCCCAGTCTTAGAGGTCACACTTAGTTAATAAGATACAAGTATTTTGGTCACATGAGAGTAATTGAAGACAGCCTCAGCTCTGGATATTAATGACAGTCACACACTCACTCGTGTTTTCTGGGATTAAAGGTCCAATAACGTCACGGTATTATTAACTCAAATCTACACACTAATAACAGCCTTGATAACACAACTTCAGGTCCAATCATACCCATGTTCCTCTGTTCCAGACCTCTATTCCTCCACCGTTTCCAGAACAAGACACAGGCCTACTGCGAGACACGGAGCCATGAGAAACATGTACATGAGCCGTCTAGTCCGGCATTGTCCTCATCCCCTTCTTCCACCTTCCAACCTGGGAACACTGTGTCCAGACCTGACGACGGAGGAAGAAGGGACCAGGCCTGTCTGCCTGGGTGTGTGTGCGTGGGGAGCCCAGCCGGAAGACTGGGAGAGTGGCGAGCAGAGAAAAGAACTGTTAATTGGTCCATTCTGGCTGGCCCCTGTCAGAGGAGGCCTTTCATGGCCTTTTCATGGCTTCCTCCTGGGAGAGCAGAGGAGGAGACTGCCGGCCCGTAATGAGGCACTGTACCTGGCTGCAGAGGGGGGACTCACGAGGGTCACTTGTGGGCAATTAGGAAGAAATAATGAGAGCTCTCTTTCTCTTTCTCTCGCTCTGTCTCCCCCTCCTGCAACACACCTTTGAGAGAGAAGCGGGGGTTCATCAGACAACTTTTAGGGGATCCCGTGAGAGTGTGGCTCTAAGCTGGGAAGATAAAGTGGCATTGCAGGAAATGATCCAGAATGTGTCATCAACAGAAACTGATGTGTGTCTCTGGCAAGCACGGATAGATACATAGAGTAACACAAGTACATATATATCGTCCTAAGTTCATACTCTTTAATATGTGCTTGTGTTATGTATGCTTGTCGAAGACGATGAACTTGAGACGGAGTTATCGTGACATACGTCATGATATTCTCATGACACCACCCATCCCAAAGGAGCTGGAGACGATAGATTTGATGAGCACCCCTGGTGGGTTCACATCACTACTTTCTTTATCCCCAACCCAAGAAGTGAAAGGGATGAGGTGTGAGAGTGCCTCAATACTAAGCCGAGGTGTATGCCACAGGATCCATTATCTCTGGCTGGGACTTCCTGCTTTTCATGCAGCTCATGAGTTTCTTCCTGACTGACAGCATCTGTCTGGAGAGAGATTTTCCACTTCTCTGACAGAGATTGATGCCTCGCCTGTCCCCAGCTGTAATAGCACTCAATATCCACTGCACTTAATATCCAAATGGCAGCAAATCAAAATCACCTTCAGTCTGAGACACGGGGGTAAAACACCTCGGCTAAGTAATGCACCATATTTACATGCATACAGCCAATTGGTTTTAGGGGCGGGAGGTGATCAAGCATTCACATGCAGGCAGGGGGTTATCCGTATGGAAGTCTATATACACCCCCAGAGTGATGGTGAAGTATACAGGAACACCTTAACAGGCTATGATTGTTCCTGCTTTTTACTGGTGACATCAGCCAAGGAAATGGATGAATAAACAAATTGAAATGTCACAGAAGGCTGAGCAGTAGAGAGCTCTACTTGTACTTCAAGATGACATTTCTCATGCATTGGAATTAGAGGGAACATTTTCACGTTTGAACAAAGGCGTGTGAACGGTTCCTGTTTGTTCTCGCTGATTTAACAGAGCATTAAACCCAGACAGAACCATCGTGCTGGATTGAATTTTTGCTCTGCCTTTGCAATTCAAATAGTGTGTGTGACATCAAACTGTGCCAGTCCCAGAAAGTGAACCCATCGCCTGGGCGTTTGCTCCTCCTTCCCCTACCACTGATAATTATCACTGATCCCTTCTCTCTTCTCTTGCCAGTGCAGTTCATATAGTTGCTGTGGTTGAAAAATGTCCTCTTTGCTCATTCATGTGCTCTTGAAGAAAACTTGTGAAGTATTGGCGGCCATGTAACAGTGTGGTGATGTATTTTGTACAACCTGGCCCACTCCAGGACATGTTGCACATTACACATTTTAGAAGTATAATGACACAATCTGTGTTTTATTTCTGTGTGTTTGTTGTCAAACAGAATGAAGCATTGATGGCTCTGGCACTGAGTTGTGTGATATCGCTGGAAATGTGAAGTCAGACGCTGCTGTTGTGCCATTGAGAACAGAACATAACCACTTTGGCGCCAGTGAAAATCCCTGCACTGTAAAAGCCCCATCTGTAGGCATGGCAAGACAGAATGTGTGTAAGGCTGTAAAAAATGAATGTGAGGATTGTAAGATGGCCAAGGGAGTCTGTTAAACTGATAGAAAATGTAAAGTGCTATAGTCATGGATGTAATACAGAATGATTGTCTCTCTCCCCTGTTTATTGGCTAGTGTATGGGGTGTAATGAAGATACATTTTTGTCTGAGCCTGCGGGCCTGCTGCTTTGGTACTCTCCCTCCTTGGTACATACAGATGTGGACTCCAGACAGGCAGCAGCACCGAGAGGCCCTGTGCGAGGCCAGGGGAAAGGTCCTTGGGTGACTCACCTGGGTTTTATGCCTTAATGACTCCTTGTTACTCGCACAGCCATTTCCCAATTGCCAGCGGCACTTCCACCCTCTACGTCCATTAGGTGGAGGGAACACGGATCAATATGTGATGCAATTTCCCTGGGGAATGAGAGAGAGCCAGGCTGCTTTAGTGTGGCTACATGGGCTGCTCTCTCTCCCCCCATCCCTCCCTCCCTGCTTCCTCGCTATCTCCCCATCCCCCTCTCCCTCCCTCCCTGCTTCCTCCCTATCTCCCCATCCCTCTCTCTCCCTCCCTCCTCCCTATCTCCCCATCCCTCTCTCTCCCTCCCTCGCTCTGAACACATAATTTTGGGAGTCTATTTCAGGTAGACATTGTGAGTGGGAGAGGTGACGGGAATTGACTCATTCAATTATCTAATTGAAGTAACATGTTATGCTGGCAGTAAGCATGTCGCGGGTGCAGCAACAGCGACAGTGCCTTGTCACAGACAGCACCCTGCCCGCTCCGCCCGCCTCCACAGGAGTAGAATGAGTCATCGCTGCACACCTACCTAGTGGCGTGGGACACAGCGTGGCAGCATTTGGTTCGCCTTAAGACCAAAGGTCAACATTAATCTTGTTATTTTAAGCTCATGTGTATATTCATGGTAAATGGACTGCAAATGTGCTTTAAGGACAACCAAGTCCATATTAGCACAGCTTTACTCACAGAGAATAAAGCAGTAAAAAGATAGAACAGCTGTCAAATAGTCGGTCTCATTTTTTCCTTACTCATTGTAAACTTTTTGCATAGTTCTCTACATTCTGTAATCCATTTTGCTGTTAGAAAACCATTATCTTCACTGATGAAGGAGTGTAGGTCTTTTGAGTCAATACAAAACACTGAGGATGTATAGAGTTTACAAATAATTTTTTTTTAGGCTGACTTGCCTTGTTATATACAGGTTAAAAAAATAAATAATACAATTATGGGGTTTGGATGAGTTATTTCAAGGCTCCAAACATGTTGCTGACTTGCGTTTCCATGACAACAACATTTAAGATATACAGTATTTTCTACTTTGTGTGTCCTCTATTGTGTATTTGTAGAGACTGGTACAGTATGTGATCAATATATTCCCCATAATAACATACTGACAAATCAAATGTTAGTTTTTATTCGATGTCTGGAGAGGCAAGGCAATGCTATCAGAACATAGATAGTACATGTAATGACTTGCCATGCCATAGCTTGATTCATTTTAGATAAGACATCTGAAAATCTACTGAATATACTAATATACTAATAATGTTGGTAATGTTGTTTATAGTTATTTTATGCATATTCAGAAAGCAAATAGAATGTGCCCATGTTATGTGGCAGGTTCATTGTTTTTCGGTGAACAGATTGTCAATGGAAAATAATGGATACTATACGATTAGAAAGGTTTTAAAAAATCATGTCAAACATCACAGCACAATTGAAAAAAATGGAAACCAAATGAGGGTGGTCTATGGTGGGAAGACTGAGAGTGGCTGAGGGTTTGGATTAAATGTATTATTGTTATGTGACTGCCTTATTTAAAAGTACCATGTATGTGAAATGTGTATGCAAAATGTGTATGTAACATGTATATGTAAAATGTATGTATATGTAGAAGAAAGGTTGTAAAAAAATAAACAGATATTTGTCCTCCTAAGAGGGGTGGTGGTGGAGGGGTTAATACATTAAAATATAGAGAAAAAAAAGAAACAAAAAAAGAAATATCCTTTTTTTCAGGACCCTGTCTTTCAAAGATAATTAGGAACAATTCAAATAACTTCACAGATCTTCATTGTAAAGGGTTTAAACACTGTTTCCCACAATTAATGAACATGCACCTGTGGAACGGTCATTAAGACACTAACAGCTTACAGACGGTAAGCAATTGAGGTCACAGTTATGAAAACTTAGGACACTAAAGAGGCCTTTCTACTGACTCTGAAAAACACCAAAAGAGAGATGCCCAGGGTCCCTGCTCATCTGTGTGAACGTGCCTTAGACATGCTGCAAGGAGGCATGAGGACTGCAGATGTGGCCAGGGAAATAAATTGCAATGTCCTTACTGTGAGACGCCTAAGACAGCGCTACAGGGAGACAGGACGGACAGCTGCTCGTCCTCACAGTGGCAGACCACGTATAACAACACCTGCACAGGATCAGTACATCCGAACATCACAGGTACAGGATGGCAACAACAACTGCCTGAGTTACACCAGGAACGCACAATCCCTCCATCAGTGCTCAGACTATCCGCAATAGACTGAGAGAGGCTGGACGGAGGGCTTGTAGGCCTGCATCGCCTATGGGCACAAACCCACCATCGCTGGACCAGACAGGACTGGCAAAAAGTACTCTTCACTGACGAGTCGTGGTTTTGTCTCACCAGGGGTGATGGTCGGATTTGCGTTTATCGTCGAAGGAATGAGTTACACTGAGGCCTGTACTCTGGAGCAGGATCGATTTGGTGGTGGAGGGTCCGTCATGGTCTGGGGTGGTGTGTCACAGCATCATCGGACTGAGCTTGTTGACATTGCAGCCAATCAAGAAACAAAGAGATCTTCTGTTGAATCTGACAATCAATCTTTATGGTTGTACAGTCGTCTCAAATAAAACTGTGAAGGACCTCGGCGTTACTCTGGACCCTGATCTCTCTTTTGATGAACATATCAAGACTGTTTCAAGGACAGCTTTTTTCCATCTACGTAACATTGCAAAAATCAGAAACTTTCTGTCCAAAAATGATGCAGAAAAATGAATCCATGCTTTTGTCACGTCAAGGTTAGACTACTGCAATGCTCTACTTTCCGGCTACCCGGATAAAGCACCAAATAAACTTCAGTTAGTGCTAAATACGGCTGCTAGAATCCTGACTAGAACCAAAAAATGTGATCATAATACTCCAGTGCTAGCCTCCCTACACTGGCTTCCTGTCAAAGCAAGGGCTGATTTCAAGGTTTTACTGCTAACCTACAAAGCATTACATGGGCTTGCTCCTACCTATCTCTCTGATTTGGTCCTGCCGTACATACCTACACGTACGCTACGGTCACAAGACGCAGGCCTCCTAATTGTCCCTAGAATTTCTAAGCAAACAGCTGGAGGCAGGGCTTTCTCCTATAGAGCTCCATTTTTATGGAATGGTCTGCCTACCCATGTGAGAGACGCAAACTCGGTCTCAACCTTTAAGTCTTTACTGAAAACTCATCTCTTCAGTGGGTCATATGATTGAGTGTAGTCTGGCCCAGGAGTGTGAAGGTGAACGGAAAGGCTCTGGTGCAACAAACCGCCCTTGCTGTCGCTGCCTGGCCGGTTCCCCTCTTTCCACTGGGATTCACTGCCTCTAACCCTATTACAGGGGCTGAGTCACTGGCTTACTAGGGCTCTTTCATACCGTCCCTAGGAGGGGTGCGTCACTTGAGTGGGTTGAGTCACTGATGTGATCTTCCTGTCTGGGTTGGCGCCTCCCCTTGGGTTGTGCCGTGGCGGAGATCTTTGTAGGCTATACTCGGCCTTGTCTCAGGATGGTAAGTTGGTGGTTGAAGATATCCCTCTAGTGGTGTGGGGGCTGTGCCTTGGCAAAGTGGGTGGGGTTATATCCTTCCTTTTTGGCCCTGTCCGGGGATGACACCTCCTGTCTCAGCCTCCAGTATTTATGCTGCAGTAGTTTATGTGTCGGGGGGCTAGGGTCAGTTTGTTATATTTGGAGTACTTCTTCTGTCCTATCCAGTGTCCTGTGTGAATTTAAGTATGCTCTCTCTAATTCTCTCTTTCTCTCTTTCTTTCTCTCTCTCGGAGGACCTGAGCCCTAGGACCATGCCTCAGGACTACCTGACATGATCGGCAGGGTAACCTAGTGGTTAGAGTGTTGGACTAATAACCGGAAGGTTGCAAGTTCAAACCCCCGAACTGACAAGGTACAAATCTGTCGATCTGCCCCTGAACAGGCAGTTAAACCACTGTTCCCAGGCCGTCATTGAAAATAAGAATTTGTTCTTAACTGACTTGCCTGGTTAAATAAACGTAAAAAAAAAAAAAAATGATGACTCCTTGCTGTCCACCTGGCCGTGCTGCTGCTCCAGTTTCAACTGTTCTGCCTGTGATTATTATTATTTGACCATGCTGGTCATTTAGGAACATTTGAACATCTTGGTCATGTTCTGTTATAATCTCCACCCGGCACAGACAGAAGAGGATTGGCCACCCCACATAGCCTGGTTCCTCTCTAGGTTTCTTCCTAGGTTTTGGCCTTTCTAGGGAGTTTTTCCTAGCCACCGTGCTTCTACACCTGCATTGCTTGCTGTTTGGGGATTTAGGCTGGGTTTCTGTACAGCACTTTGAGATATCAGCTGATGTACGAAGGGCTATATAAATACATTTGATTTGATTTGATTTGAATCTAATTGCTGTGCATTACAGGGAAGACATCCTTCTCCCTCATGTGGTACCCTTCCTGCAGGCTCATCCTGACATTACTCTCCAGCATGACAATGCCACCAGCCATACTGCTCGTTCTCTGTGTGATTCCTTGCAAGACAGGAATGTCAGTGTTCTGCCATGGCCAGCGAAGAGTTTGGATCTCAATCCCATTGAGCATGTCTGGGACCTGTTCGATCGGAGGGTGAGGGCTAGGGCCATTCCCCCCAGAAATGTCCGGGAACTCGCAGGTGCCTTGGTGGAAGAGTAGGGTAACATCTCACAGCAAGAACTGGCAAATCTGGTGCAGTCCATGAGGAGGAGATGCACTGCAGTACTTTATGAAGCTGGTGGCCACACCAGATACTGGCTGTTTCTTTTGATTTTGACCCCCCCCCTCATTTAGGGACACATTATTTCATTTCTGTTAGTCATATGTCTGTGGAACTTGTTCAGTTTATGTCTCAGTTGTTGAATCTTATGTTCATACAAATATTTACACAGGTTAAGTTTGCTGAAAATAAACACAGTTGACAGTGAGAGGACGTTTCCTTTTTTGCTGAGTTTATGTATAGTAATAATAATGTTGGTAGTGTTGTTCGTAGTTCTGTTTATGCATATCCGAAGAGCAAATAGAATGTGCCCATGTTAAGGTTAATTGTTTTTTGGTAAACAGTTTTGCCAATGGAAAATAATGTTTGAAAGCAGTAGTTCTGTGCTCTGCCAGGTATCATCTTGTGTCAGTGATTTTCCCTTTACCTCGGGACGTTGGCTTTTGGAGTTAGCATTCGTTGCCGTGTAGATGGGAGAGAGAGGGGAAAGTGGTCCAGCGGGCGATCAGAAAGTCTGAAACTGGCCCTGAGAGAGTTTGACTGTCAGAGAAAAACCACAACACTAAGGAGGAGAAGTAGGAATAGCAGTCCCCTGCCGAGGGACTGAACACTGAGCTCCCTCAACAAGTCTCCCACCACATCCTGTTTGGGAACACAACAACAAAACAGAACTTGTACAATCTACTAGCTTTTCTCTACGTGCACGATAGTGGTAAGGGTTATCCATTCTAATGCACTTGTGAATACACAGAGGGGGTAGGGGGATGTGGCGAACAATGAATTTGTTCCGATTGTGTCAATTATGTGTTGATTTGCCAGGAGATCTTTTAATGTTAATCTGTAGGTTGACTCCCTTTGATGTCGTGTCTAATCAACTCACCATGATAGAGTAGATGGGTATGTTGCAGTGGTCATAGCCCTAAACTAGACCTTTCATACTGTCTCTCTCTCTACCATTCTGCCTCTACCAAATGGAACACGGTTCCCAAAGATGAAAGAGCAATGTGGTAAAGCTGTCGTTAATAAGAGAACGGAAGGTGAGGCACACAGGGAGACTAGGGAGGGAGGGAGGGAGAGAGAGTTCTGTGGTTTAGGATCTAACGAAGAGAGAGTTGAGTCTCTGGTGTTAAATAATTTACTCCTCAGTGATCAGACCCCTATTTAATTAGCCCTTGTTCTCCTGATATAATCAGGCCCCCATCGCCAGCTGAGGTGTTGGGCTGTGAATTAGGAGGGGGGGGGGACTTATATGTTCCGCTGCTAAGTTGCCCCGGGGGGGTTCAGGTAGAGGACACAGGGACACACAGGGCCTGTTGGCTACACAACACAACACTGAGGCTAACAGTAACAACACTAACAAAGCCTCAGTGACTGTGATAACTCTGTAAACAGGTCATGTCTACCACCTCTCATGTTTCCACTTTACAGGTGTTAGCCTCCTTATTGGCCTCCCTCTAAACATGTTATACAAGCATGAGTGGATGTGAATGTACATAGATCAATGTTGCTGAGACAAGTTGTTATTGAATGGAGGACATCTGGCCATCTTGCTGGGTATCACTGCGTTGTCTGATCCCTGTTCCCCTGCACATGATAGTGGGGTCTCTGTCTCGCTCACGGTCAGTGCAACCAAGCATTGTGTTGCCCACTGAGACCCGACCGACACCACCCTGCTCTCAGAGAGCTCATTTGCTGTGCTGCTGCAGCCAAAAATAAATGTCTGAAGTGGAAAATCACACCTGATGGCCTGCTAGAGTTGGCTTTCAAGCCCCATGATGGTAGTCTGGAAGTCTTTGTACAAATCAATTTTCGGGAAAATGGGTTTATGATTTTTTTTAAAGAAAGACAGGACAGAAATCCAGACCATCCACTGTACTTCAGTAAAAGCTACAGGTTCAGTGGCGGTTGGTTGTGTTAAAGATGAGGGAGGACAATTTATTTTATGAGCATGGCCTTATTTCTATTACAGCATATTGGATGACTGTCATTCATATTCCATTTACCCAGCACAATGTAACATCAATAAGTTTAGGCTACTACATGATAATCACATTTTCCCTATACCCATCATGAGGTTGCTACAACCGTAGCCTATGAATTAAAGTTTACAATGTAGGTGCACAGGTTGAGAGAAATGTGAGTAATCTAAGGTAACAGACATTGACACATTCAATACCGCCTTGAACACTCTGGCCTGCATCTAGCTGATCTAAGGCGTAATCATTAGTCCAACAGTTGCAAATGAGAGTTTCTATTGGACAAATACAGGGATGTTTATTCCCATTTTTTTCCACTTCCGTTTAAGAAAAGTTTTCAACAGAATCGGTGGAATGAATACACCCCTGATCACATGCAAACACAGTTAATTATCATAGCAACCACATACAAACAGGATGATCCCTTTGATCGTTGTATATACACCGTTCAAAGGTTTGGGATCACATAGAAATGTCCTGTTTTTGAAAGGGAAGCAAATTTGTTGTCCATTAAAATAACATCAAATTGATCAGAAATACAGTGTAAACATTGTTAATGTTGAAAATGACTATTGCAGCTGGAAACAGCTGATTTTTAATGGAATATCTACATAGGCCTACAGAGGCCCTGTCACACCCTGATCAGTTTCACTTGTCCTCATTATTGTCTCCACCCCTTGTAGGTGTCGCTTGTTTTCCCCAGTGTATTTATCCCTGTGTTTCCTGTCTCTCTGTCTCTCAGTTCATCTTGTTTTCCCCAGTGTATTTATCCCTGTGTTTCCTGTCTCTCTGTCTCTCAGTTCATCTTGTTTTCCCCAGTGTATTTATCCCTGTGTTTCCTGTCTATCTGTCTCTCAGTTCATCTTGTTTTCCCCAGTGTATTTATCCCTGTGTTTCCTGTCTCTCTGTCTCTCTCATTTTCATCCCTTGTTTCCTGTCAGTTCATCTTGTTTTCCCCAGTGTATTTATCCCTGTGTTTCCTGTCTCTCTGTCTCTCAGTTCATCTTGTTTTCCCCAGTGTATTTATCCCTGTGTTTCCTGTCTCTCTGTCTCTCAGTTCCATCTTGTTTTCCCCAGTGTATTTATCTTGTTTCCTGTCTCTCTGTCTTCAGTTCATCTTGTTTTCCCCAGTGTATTTATCCCTGTGTTTCCTGTCTCTCTGTCTCTCAGTTCATCTTGTTTTCCCCAGTGTATTTATCCCTGTGTTTCCTGTCTCTGTCTGTCTCTCCCCAGTTCATCTTGTTTCCTGTCTCTCTGTCTCAGTGTTTTCCCCAGTTTTATCCCTGTTTTCCTGTCTCTCTGTCTCTCAGTCTTGTTTTCCCCAGTGTATTTATCCCTGTGTTTCCTGTCTCTCTGTTTCATCTTGTTTACCCCTGTGTTTCCTGTCTCTCTGTCTCTCAGTTCATCTTGTTTTCCCCATGTTTTATCCCTGTCCCTGTGTTTCCTGTCTCTCTGTCTCTCTATTCATCTTGTTTTCCCCAGTGTATTTATCCCTGTGTTTCCTGTCTCTCTGTCTCTCAGTTCATCTTGTTTTCCCCAGTGTATTTATCCCTGTGTTTCTTGTCTCTCTGTGCCAGTTCGTCTTGTATGTTAGTCAAGTCAACCAGTGTGTTTTTCCCCATACTCCTTTTGCTATTCTCTTTTTGATAGTCTTCCCGGTTTTGACCCCTGCCTGACTGAACTACTTTCCTGCCTGCCTGATCATCCTACCTTGATTCTGCCTGCCATTCGGTACCTTTTGGACTGAGCTGGTTTTGACCTTTTGCCTGTACACAACCATTCTCTTGCCTTACCTTATTGGATTAATAAATATTGTAAGACTCCAACCATCTGCCTCCTGTGTCTGCATCTGGGTCTCGCCTTGTGTCATGAAACTGCTGTCCTGATTAAAGACACAATAAAACTGGCCTTCTTTAGACTAGTGAAGGGAGTAGTACACAGCGTTGTACGAGATCTTCAGTTTCTTGGCAATTTCTCGCATGGAATAGCATTCATTTCTCAGAACAACAATAGACTGATTAGTTTCAGAAGGAATTTTGAGCCTGTAATCGAACCCACAAATGCTGATGCTCCAGATACACAACTAGTCTAAAGAAGGACAGTTTTATTGCTTCTTTAATCAGAACAACAGTTTTCAGCTGTGCTAACATAATTGTAAAAGGATTTTCTAATGATCAATTAGCCTTTTAAAATGATAAACTTGGATTAGCTAACACAACATGCCATTGGAACACAGGAGTGATGGTTGCTGATAATGGGCCTCTGTACACCTACGTAGATATTCCATACAAATTCTGCCGTTACAATAGTCATTTATAACATTAATAATGTCTACACTGTATTTCTGATCAATTTGATGTTATTTTAATGGACCAAAAATGTGTTTTTCTTTCAAAAACAAGGACATTTCTAAGTGACCCCAAACTTTTGAACAGTAGTGTATATGCTTCCAAACTTGATTGGTAAGATTGTGATTCCTATTTCATTACTATGTCTCTTGGCAGGTAATTTGCTTATTAAGCAGACATCACAAAAATTCCATGTCATAGATATTTATGGAATATACATGTATGTCTGACTGATTTTGATCATTGAATGGATCATTTTGCATGTGATGATTCACACGATGAAAGAATGTTTAGAAGTTGTGATGAGTATGACAATTTCACTGAGAATCAACTCAGTTTTGATCAACAAGCCATGTGCATTTGTACTTACTCTTTTGCACACGTTACAAAACATGTGCAATTTGCTTAAATAAATAAGAAATTCAAATCTGTTGTGAACAAGAAACTAATTGTTCAGAGATTTGAACTTGTTGTTTTGAAAAAGAGAATTGAGCCAAAGCGCTTGAGAAAAACTGTAACAAATGTACCCGGCTGGTGACGTCACCAGGCAGTCCAAAACGCCATCCCACCAAAACAGGCTGTAATTTCAGGTCTTTTTAAACAGCTCTTACACTAAAGGGCATTATCATACTTTTCACAAATACACAGTATTATTCCAATCTAGTAGTGTGGAAATATACACTGAGTGTACAAAACATTAAGGACACCTGGTCTTTCCATGACGTAGACTGACTAGGTGAATCCAGGTGAAAGTGATGATCTGTTATTGATGTCATTTGTTAAATCCACTTCAGTCAGTGTAGATGAAGAGGAGGAGACAGGTTAACAAATAATTTTTTACCCTTGAGACAATTGAGACATGGGTTGTGTATGTGTGCCATTCAGAGGGTGAATGGACAAGACAAAAGTTTTAAGTGCCTACTAACTGGGTATGGTAGTAGGTGCCAGGTGCACCGGTTTGTGTTAAGAACTGCATCGCTGCTGGGTTTTTCACGCTCAACCGTTTCCCGTGTGTATCAAGAATGGTCAACCACCCAAAGGACATCCTGCCAACTTGACACAACTGTGGGAAGCATTTGAGTCAACATGGGCCAGCATCCCTGTGGAACCTTTTCGACATGCCACAAGTCCATGAGTCCATAGAGTCCATGCCACAATGAATTGAGGCTGTTCTGAAGGAAAGGGGGGAGGTGTTGCAACTCAATATTAGGAAGGTGCTCCTAATGTTTGGTATACTCAATGCATATAAAGTACAGGAATATCAGGTTTTTGACTGCACTGGGCCTTTAAGCTGGAGTCGTGTGCTGCTGGCTCTGTGAGGAGGCCCAGGTATGATAAGCGCCACACAGAGGAGAAAATAAGAGAAAAGTGTGCTGTGTCCTGCTGAGGTAATTTGCCTTGGGCCTTAAAGTGCTTACTTATACTGCAGGGGGACTTATACACAAGAGCTGACATGGGAGACACAGAGAAGATGGGGAGAACAGTGTGAGAAACTGGTCCAGTCACAATGGAGATTGGTGGCTTTAGCAAAGAGCAGGAGAGAGAGAGAGGGACTGAGAGGGAGTGAGACTGAGACATCAGGTAGGAGTAGGGGGTAGATTAGTGTTAACAGCCTACTGGTGTTAAAACAGCTGTTCTACTGTGGCGCTATCCATCATAGCACATTTGCACACACGCATGCACACGCACACACACATGCACGCTCAAGTGCTTGCACAGGGACAGACTGAAGCGCGCACACACACCTTTTCAAACCTACACAGACATACACACCATGGCCTGTAACCGTCACACTCTCCTCTCCAACCTCTCCTGGTTAAACTTTGGCCCATTTTTATAGGAATGCTGCTGTAGTGAAGTGTACAGTAAGCACCTGTGACATCTTTGCCAGTGCCAAGAGCCCACACATCAGCCAGAGTTGACAGCATGGATGCCACATGCCTGAGGGCCCCGCAAATTTCCCCTCCATAATTGCATCCCATGTCAACCTGTGACAAGTCAGCCTCAACCAACGCTGGAGCGCACTAATCACCGGCCAGTCCTCCTCTCCACCACCTCCTCTACCTTGTTGCTTTTCACTCTCTCTCTCTCTCTCTCTCTCTCTCTCTCTCTCTCTCTCTCTCTCTTTCTCACCACCTCTCTTTTCCCTTCTCTCACTCACTCCCTCTCTTTTCTCTGTCTCCTACTTTAGCAGCTATTACGTCTGTATTACCTCCAGCCATCAATGTGAGTCACCAATGAAGGCAGAGCTTTCTCATTAGGGCCCTTCTTTACGTTCCTGTTAATATAGCTGTTTGTCATTTCTTTTACCTGTCATTCCCACTGGCAGTTACTGTCAGTGATGTATGCTTTGATCATTTGACTCATTTTCAGTTATTTACTAATCAAATTATGAAAAGAGGCAGCGACCGAAAATAATAACTGTCAATCTGGTCTCCCAGGACAACTGGCTGATGATTCATATTCTACCGGATGGTTCGTTGGAAATTTGGTTTAGATTTGGAAAGATAGCGATGTTGAGCAATGTCACTGTTCATCACCGTACACCTGGGCTGATGGTAGAGTGTCTGTGTGTCACTCTAGTATATGTGTGTTGGCTTATGCTGTTTATGTTGATGTATTTGACTCTAATATTGTCTGTGATTCGGTGTGTCTGTGACTGTGCCTTTCTGTGTCTGTGGTTCTGATTGTGATTCAATGTGTGTCTCTGTGCGTCTGTGATTCAGTCTGTGTCTCTGTGTGTCTGTGATTCAGTGATTCAATGTGTGTCTCTGTGCATCTGTGATTCAGAGATTCAGTCTGTGTCTCTGTGCGTCTGTGATTCAGTGATTCAATGTGTGTCTCTGTGCGCCTGTGATTCAGTGATTCAGTGTGTGTCTGTGTTTACAGTATGTTAATCAGTTATTCAGTGTGTGTCTCTGTGCGTCTGTGATTCAGTGTGTGTGTCCTGTGTGACATGGTTACAGTGCCTCCTGTCTTTCTCAGATTGAGGTGAGAGCAGCCAGGTGGGTCTGGGCATGTCTGGTGCCACGGTAACTGGATGTGATAGCTGGCCTCTGGGGATCTCTGCCTTAGAAGTGCTAAACGAGCCAAGCAGAGCAATCACTGTGGGTGTGTGTATCCGTGTGTGTATCCGTGTGTCTGTGCTTGTGCTTGTGCGTCGGTCTGCCATACTGTGTCTGTCTGCGTGTGTTTGTTGCATTTATCCCAGGACTAAATATACCCTAGAGGCTATGATAAGATAAAACCTCTATAAAGTATTAAATGTTGCCAGGTAACAAGGCTTTGTTGTGACAGATAAACACGTGGCCACTACCTGGCTCCAGGAGGATGATGCTAAGTGTAGCAGACATTCCCCATTTGGTGGTGCTGTCGGGTCAGCTGCCCAAAGGGCTCCAGTCACAGGGCTGGTGACAAGACTTACCGGGTTTGGGTGTGTTGAGGATAAACTCCCCCCTCACCACCCTCACCCCTTATCTCAATGTGATTCTTAGCCTGGAGCTACACCCCCCCCTCCATATTGGAATTGACTTAATTAAATGAGGGAAACATTGCCGAAGGTTCTCCCGCGAGAGGCGACATGTAGGGGTATGTGCTTGTGTGTGCTCTCTGTCCTCTTTAAACACCTGCAATCTGCCGAATGAAGCTTATGCATATAAAACAAAGCAAATCACTGTGTGTATGCGTATCCGTGTGTGCACATTTACTTATGCGTGTGTATACAGTATGTGTGGGTACAGTGAGTTGTTGCCGCGGGCCAGCAGAGCCCTCGTGGTGGTGGTGAGACAGTAGAGACCAGGCAGTTTGGATGATGGTGACGGGGGGGCCGAGAGGAGAGCCCACCCCACCCCGCGCTGCACCGGCCGAGGTGAATGCCAAGGAGTCTCAGAGCCACTCCATCAAGCAGGACCCCCCGGGGGAGCGCCAAGCCAATGAATTACACATTAGATCATTGTTACAGGATCATAACAGTGATCTAATTGCCAATTTCTCTTTTTAATTGAATTTGGTGGAGTGAAGAGGACAGAGAATAGGATTCCAGGGACTTTGTGGGACGACGGAGGGAGCAGATTGGAGCTGGTGTGCTGGTGTGCTGGTGTGCCGGGCCCCATAGTTAATGAGGAAAAAAAGACTGAGCGTGACATTCATCGTCAAACTAAGCGTTACGGCGGAAAATGTCAAAACCAATATTCTTCCTAATGCTTCTTGTCCTGCTCATATGAGACATAGATGATTCCGTTGAGACATAGATGATTCCGTTGAGACATAGATGATTCCTTTGAGACATAGATGATTCCTTTGAGACATAGATGATTCCGTTGAGACATAGATGATTCCTTTGAGACATAGATGATTCCGTTGAGACATAGAGTCCTGTGTGGCTCAGTCGGTAGTGCATGGCGCTTGCAACGCCAAGCGTCGTGTGTTCGATTCCCGCTGGGGCCACCGATATGTAAAAAGTAGTGGCCCCTGCCGACTTGTAAGTCGCTTTGGACAAAAGCGTCTGCTAAATGGGATATATTATTATTATTATTATATTATTATTATTATTATATATTATTATATTATTATATTATAGATGATTCCGTTGAGACGTAGATGATTTCGTTGAGAGACGTAGATGATTCCGTTGAGATGTAGATGATTCCGTTAATATGTAGATGATTCCGTTGAGAGACGTAGATGATTCTGTTGAGATGTAGATAAATCCATTAATATGTAGACGATTCCGTTGAGACGTAGATGATTCCGTTGCGACGTAGATGATTCTGTTGAGGCATAGATGATTCCGTTGAGACATAGATGATTCCGTTGAAACAGATGATTCCGTTGAGACATAGATGATTCCGTTGAAACAGATGATTCTGTTGAAACAGATGATTCTGTTGAAACAGATGATTCCGTTGAGACATAGATGATTCCTTTGAAACATAGATGATTCCATTGAGACATAGATGATTCAATTGACACATAGATGATTCCATTGAAACATAGATGATTCTGTTGAAACAGATGATTCCGTGGAGACATTGATGATTCCATTGAGATATAGATGATTCCATTGAAACATAGATGATTCCGTTGAGATATACAGTGGGGAGAACAAGTACACTGCCGATTTTGCAGGTTTTCCTACTTACAAAGCATGTAGAGGTTTGTAATTTTATCATCAGTACACTTCAACTGTGAGAGACGGAATCTAAAACAAAAATCCTGAAAATCACATTGTATGATTTTTAAATAATTAATTTGCATTTTATTGCATGACATAAGTATTTGATCACCTTCCAACCAGAAAGAATTTCGGCTCTCACAGACCTGTTAGTTTTTCTTTAAGAATCCCTCCTGTTCTCTACTCATTACCTGTATTGTTAACTGCACCTGTCCACACACTCAATCAAACAGACTCCAACCTCTCCACAATGGCCAAGACCAGAGAGCTGTGTAAGGACATCAGGGATAAAATTGTAGACCTGGGTGGGATGGGCTACAGGACAATAGGCAAGCAGCTTGGTGAGAAGGCAACGACTGTTGGCGCAATTATTAGAAAATGGAAGAAGTTCAAGATGACGGTCAATCACCCTCGGTCTGGGGCTCCATGCAAGATCTCACCTCGTGGGGCGTCAATGATCATTAGGAAGGTGAGGGATCAGCCCAGGACTACACGGCAGGACCTGGTCAATGACCTGAAGAGAGCTGGGACCACAGTCTCAAAGAAAACCATGAGTAACACGCTACGCCGTCATGGATTAAAATCCTGCAGCGCACGCAAGGTCCCCCTGCTCAAGCCAGCGCATGTCCAGGCCCGTCTGAAGTTTGCCAATGACCACCTGGATGATCCAGAGGAGGAATGGGAGAAGGTCATGTGGTCTGATGAGACAAAAATAGATCTTTTTGGTCTAAACTCCACTCGCCATGTTTGGAGGAAGAAGAAGGATGAGTACAACCCCAAGAACACCATCCCAACCGTGAAGCATGGAGGTGGAAACATTCTTTGGGGATGCTTTTCTGCAAAAGGGACAGGACGACTGCACCGTATTGAGGGGAGGATGGATGGGGCCATGTATCGCGAGATCTTGGCCAACAACCTCCTTCCCTCAGTAAGAGCATTGAAGATGGGTCGTGGCTGGGTCTTCCAGCATGACAACGACCTGAAACACACAGCCAGGTCAACTAAGGAGTGGCTCCGTAAGAAGCATCTCAAGGTCCTGGAGTGGCCTAGACAGTCTTCAGACCTGAACCCAATAGAAAATCTTTGGAGGGAGCTGACAATCCGTATTGCCCTGCTGCAGTGTGTGCAAACCTGGTCAAGAACTACAGGAAACATATGATCTCTGTAATTGCAAACAAAGGTTTCTGTACCAAATATTAAGTTCTGCTTTTCTGATGTATCAAATGATGATTCCATTGAGCACAATCTGGAGGAATAATGAATCTACAGCATGATAACATGTGCTGTCATTGTCAGGACGTCATTAAATCAGTTTTACAACCAAACACAAACCCTGAATCCTTCCTCTCACATGACTGCCCTCAGTTCTCCATTTAAAATATTGATGATCAATACCCCTTGGCCAGGTCAGTGCTACAATGCACACTGCCTCCTCTCACAGACGCTGCTGCCCTACCTATCCTACAGGCCTGGGATCAGTTTCAGTGTTGGCCCCCAGTGCTAATGGCCTTAATGGAACCTGTGGGGCGCTGTTCTGTGACTTGGGATATGATAATTGCCATTTGCCTCTGTCTGTGTCCGTGGCCCCGCCACCCCCAGCGCTGCACAGCCAACCTGACTCTAAATGAGCTTGCCACTGTTTTCTGATTACTGCCCAGTTAAATAAGATGAGATAAGTTAGAACCACATCTCTCCCCGAGCCGAGCTTGAGAGCTGACAACTCCCATACATCTGCCAGCCAGGGCTATGGCAATTGAGATGGGGTCGGGGGAGGGTAATTTGTGTGCTTGTGTGAATATTCTCTCTGTGTGTGTGTGTGTGTGTGTGTGTGTGTGTGTGTGTGTGTGTGTGTGTGTTTTGGAGCTGAGGGTGGTGTGGAAGGGATACCTACCTCTCTCTCTCTTTCTCTCTTTCTCTCTGTTGTTGTTCAGTACCTGTCATTGATGAGAAGCCAAGGAGAAGCTTCAGCTTGAAGCTGTCATTGGCCCTCTGTATCTGTCTGCCTCCCTTTATCACTTCCCCCCTCCTTTCTCCACCTCTTCTTATTTATCTCCCTCCCTCCCTGACTGTGATGTGGATGCAGCGTGTGAGCAGCAGCCAGTGAGCGTGCCTACGTTAGCAGTGTGTGCTGTTGGAATCCATGCAGCGGCTGACTGTACTGCCTCTTAAATAGGAGCAAACAGACTCAGCGCTCGTGACTCTGACACCACTGAGACCAACGCTCCCTCTCCCGGACTCACAGGCCAATCGCAGGACACCCCTCACTCTCTCAGTCGCTCTCTCTCTCTCTCTGATTCTCTCTCTCGCATTCATTCCTTTGCTCTCCATCTCTCTCTCTGTCTGTAGCTAAGTCTCTCTACCACACCTCGTCCAGTGCAGAGGAACAGAAAGCCCCCTGCCCAGCCCAGGGATAGCCAGACCGCTGAGAGGATGAAACTCTGACAAGCAGACAGACCACAGGGAAACGAGCACAACTGTGAGTACAACAGTCCTTTCACCTCTCAGTCACAGGGACTTAACGCTGATACACACACGCATGTGTGCAGAGCATGCTCACACAAACACATACATAGCTACCTAACTTGATCCTCTTATGTGCTGTGTCTTTGTCTCTCACAGGCAGACTATTTTACTAAGGGAAGTGTAGAAGTGTGTGTATGTGGAATTGAGTGTTAGTATGTGCCTTATATGTATTTGTATAGTATACTTTTACTGCATCACTGTATACAATATTGATACTTGCACTCTTTATACTATCTACACTATTCTCTGACTCACTGTCATACATGTGATGATACATATGGAACAGGACTCTTTTAGCTTGGATGATTCCAGCTATAGTGGTGAGAGTATTTTGACAGATCTTTAGTAATGTTAGAAACTGAGGTCTCTTGAATGCTTTGGGGATTTCTCTGCTCTTGCGGTCTCCTTCTATTGGCAATAAAGGCAGGGTGAAAAACATATCAGGGTAGCATACCCCTTTTATCTCATATCTTAAACGTCTAAGCTTGTATAAGCCAATAGATGCCTCGGGGTGAAAAAAGGGGCGTACATTCTTTCAACCGCTGAAGAATCCCAAGCAATTCCACTGCTTATTGTTTAGTGCTCAGCTAGGGGATGTCTGGGCTGGGTGCAGATCTGTACTGATGTCACATACATTTTTTTGATTATGCTTCTGGTTCATTTCTGGCTGAGGCGATTTCCTATTTCCTTCTCCCATTTGGAGCTTGGTGAGTATAATGTGATAGCGGTAGACACGCGGGGTAATGCCGTTCGGAGGACACAGATTGCATTTCCCCTGGAGAATACTCCCGCTGTATTAAAGACACAACAAGGCTGCTCTGCACTTGTCATCAGCTCCAGTGGTAATGCAGGCAGGGGAGAGCCAGGCGTGGTATCTACAGCCCTGCTATACTTTAAACACATCCAATTGGCCCTAATGCCACAGTCTGACTCACAGCAGCATGCTTGGGATGGGGAACAGCTTACAGTTTACATGTGTTATGGTGGTATTCCCCGGGCTTTTCTACTCCAGCTTTAACAAAAGGGACAAGAACTGGAATTCCCATGGACAGTTTAAAGTTTATGTACCATAGACCCATGCATGTATTCTCTGTCCAAAATGTGTTTCGGTTGGACTACAGTATCCTGTTACAGGATTATAACAAATCTATGTTTAATGGTCCTCTTGTAATATCTTGAATGTAAACGAACTGTTGTAGAATACGTGTGTTGTATTGACACACATGACCAGGTTAGGTCATAGACTCGAAACGGTTTACATTTCACATGGCATAGAAAGTGTCAGCTAATCCCAGAATCATTAGACTGTGAGAGCACTTAGATGTCATACACATGTTTGGCATGTGATGAACACTCCCAGAAAGAATGCCTTCAGGGAAAGAACTGAGAGATCAGAGATCGATGGCTCCAAGGACAGAGAGAGAGAGAGAGAGAGAGAGAGAGAGAGAGAGAGAGAGAGAGAGAGAGAGAGAGAGAGAGAGAGAGAGAGAGAGAGAGAGAGAGAGAGAGAGAGAGAGAGAGACAGAGAGAGAGAGAGACTCACTTCCCCTTTCAGCATGCCCTCAAAAAAGGCCTGAACCCAGTGTTTTTGGTCAACTTCACAGAAGCATCCTCTTTTAGAAACAACAACAACAACAACATCTCTCCATCAGTGTGTGCTTTGTTCTTGCAAGGCCCCACTTTACCTCCCACTTATGTGACAAGGAGGGCGTAGGATCAATACCTATCAAAGGCCCTGACGTCTGAGTGGCCTACATAACACAGTCACCAGAGCCTCTGAAAACCCAAAGGAAGTTACCTGAGACATCCTCAGAGGTACAGTATGACATTCAGAACACCAAGAGACTGCCCAAAAAAACCTCCCGACAAGAGTCCTATAAGCTTTCTCAACTAATATAACTTTCATTTTGGAATTTGCCTGCAGCTTTCATGCACAATTCATAATTTATTTTACTGAGAAGTTGTTAATGCTCCTGGTAACACTAAGGCATTTTTCCCATTTCTTTTCTCCCTCATTATTTTCTTAGAGGAAGATGTTTATGGAAAGCAAATTGCCTTATGTGCTGGAAAACATTTAGTTGCATACATCTACATTCTTATAAGCAGACAGACTATCAAAAAGAAAGCTATTATGTATTCCTTCTTCAGCCTTGGGACATCATTTTCATAACTTGAGCCGTTATTAAAGCGTTTTGAAAGGCCGGTTAAAGGAAAAAGCCAATTGTTAAGTGAATGCCATTCTCTGTGTATTATTTATGTGTTCTAGCAGCATATTCCATTTAAGGGTACCACAGGGTTCAATTCTCGGGCCGACTCTATTCTCTGTATATATCAATGATGTCACTCTTGCTGCGGGCGATTCCCTGATCCACCTCTACGCAGACGACACCATTCTGTATACTTCTGGCCCTTCTTTGGACACCGTGCTAGCCAACCTCCAAACGAGCTTCAATGCCATACAACACTCCTTCCGTGGCCTCCAACTGCTCTTAAACGCTAGTAAAACAAAATGCATGCTTTTCAACCGTTTGCTGCCCGCACCCAGCCGCCCGACTAGAATCACCATCCTGGATGGTTCCGACCTAGAATATGTGGACAACTATAAATACCTAGGTGTCTGACTAGACTGTAAACTCTCCTTCCAGACTCATATTAAACATCTCCAATCCAAAATCAATACTAGAATTGTCTTTCTATTTCGCAACAAAGCCTCCTTCACTCACGCCGCCAAACTTACCCTTGTAAAACTGACTATCCTACCGATCCTCGACTCCGGCAATGTCATCTACAAAATAGCTTCCAACACTCTACTCAGCAAACTCAGCAGTCTATCACAGTGCCATCCGTTTTGTTACCAAATCACCTTACACCACCCACCACTGCGACCTGTATGCTCTAGTCGGCTGGCCCTCGCTACATATTCGTCGCCAGACCCACTGGCTCCAGGTCATCTATAAGTCTATGCAAGGTAAAGCTTCGCCTTATCTCAGTTCACTGGTCACAATAACAACACCCACCCGTAGCACACGTTCCAGCAGGTATATCTCACTTATCATCCCCAAAGCCAACACCTAATTTGGCCGCCTTTCCTTCCAGTTCTCTGCTGCCAGTGACTGGAACGGATTTCAAAAATCGTTGGAGACTTTTATTTCCCTCACCACCTTTAAACATCAACTATCTGAGCAGCTTACCGATCGCTGCACCTGTGCATAGTCCATCTGTAAATTGCCCAGCCAATCCACCTACCTCATCCCCATACTTTTTAAAATTGTATTTACTTTTCTGCTCTTTTGCACACCAGTATCTCTACTTGCACATCATCATCTGCTAATTTATCACTCCATTGTTAATCTGCTAAATTGTAATTATTCGCTCCTATGGCCTATTTATTGCCTTACCTCCTCATGCCTTTTGCACACACTGTATATAGACTTTCTTTTTTTCTACTGTGTCATTGACTTGTTTCTTGTGTTTTTGGCTTGTTTATTGTTTACTCCGTGTGTAACTTTGTGTTGTTGTCTGTGTCACACTGCTTTGCTTTATCTTGACCAGGTCACAGTTGCAAATGAGAACATGTTCAACCTGGTTAAATAAAGGTGAAAAAAAAGCAATAAGGCATGAGGGGGTGTGGTATATGGCCAATATACCACGGTTAAGGGCTGTTCTTAGGCACGAAGCATCGCCTGGACACAGCCCTTAGTCGTGGTATATTGGCCATATACCACAAACCCCAGAGGTGTCTTATTGCTATTATTAACTGGTTACCAATGTAATTAGTGCGCTTTTGCCATACCCGTGGTATACGGACTGATATACCACGGCTGTCAGCCAATCAGCATTCAGGGATTGAGCCACCCAGTTTATAGTACTGATTATCACTGGTAACCGGTACCAATCATATTGGGTATGGCTGTGGTAGTCTTTTCACTCTCTCTAGGCTTAATTACACTTTATGCATGAGGAGCGTTGGTTGGGGGAGCGTTTTAGACCACGGCAAAGTCAAAGTAGATATGTCGGCCTCAAATCATTGGCCAGAAGTATTCAACCATGGCTGGATGTAAGGGAAAGTATATTCACGGGGTACATCAATGTTGCATTCTTGACTCGTTTAAACATTCAGATGTGCTGATTAAATTATTACTCACTCAAGGGTTCTGCTCCTTGAGCTTTCTGGCTGTTTTTCCATTTATTTTCTGAATTCTCAAGCAGACCTTTGGGTATTGGGTATCAGCAATTACAAAACTTTTAATAAGCGGGCAACGGTATCTCCACATATGCCAACTTCTTACGGTATAAGTATAAGCTGCTGGGGATTGCTGTTAGGCCTACTTGTTTTGCAAATATGTGCTAGCTTGATTTAGTTAATTTACCACTCGGTTTTCTCTCTCTGAGAGGTTGGTTCACTAGAGTTACTTTTAGGTTCCATAATAAATATTTGAATGTTATGTTTGATGTTTTGGTTAAGATGGTATATTAGTCTCGCCCAGACAAGATGTATGGTTTACACACTCTCTGCAACAAAGCAATATGGTAAACAGAAACTGAAGGAAATTGTTATTTTCCACTGCCATAAGACAACAAAAACAGAATTGAATTGTATTCTTAACAGAGCTTTGAAAGGTAGTTTCTCTGCAGACTTGAAAATAAAAGAGAGCCGCACACTCTAGGAGCTCAGATGCAAAAATTGAATACCAACGTTTCGACAGCCAAGCTGTCTTCATCAGGGTAGTTTCTCTGCAGACCCCTGTGAAAAATATGCTAATTATAGGGCAGGGAGCCACTGAGGAAATGAAAAGCATTACCATACAACTTCATTTGCAACATTTTGGAGGTCGCTTATCAGGAGGGAACAGAATTAGTTCTATCTCGCAGAACAACTCCAATGTAGGCAGGAACATGCCCCAAAGTCTTCAACGGGGTCTGTTGTAAACATGCTCTATGACTACATTGTTTATTTAGTCCATTTCATTAGAAAGTTTAACGGGCCCTGCGTGGGGTTGTGTGTGCCCAGCCACCCCGTATACATTTAATCAGCCTGTCCCCCAGCGTTAACCTTCATACCTCGCCTTCCCCTTTCATTGTCAGTCTCTCCAGGGTCACACAAAGTAGCATCAAATATTTATGATATTAATAACTGTCTTTAGGAAAAAACCCGAAATAAATCTTCTCTGCGATAGAATAGTCCATTCCAGTTAATAAAGTGGTAAAGGAGAAATAAGAGGGTGATCCTCAGGTGAGAGCGGGCAGACACTCATCGCCACAAAACAGACCCAACAACAGAGGGAGATGCCACAAAAGAAACAATAGAGGGAGATACCACAACAGAAACAACAGAGGGAGATACCACAACATAGGGAGATGCCACAAAAGAAACAAAAGAGGTAGATACCACAACAGAAACAAAAGGAACCAAAGTGCTTTTCTGTTATCTTACTGTAGACTGGGGAAAGACAAATATTACCAGCAGGTCGTTTTGATGTTGGATTTGTGTGTGTGTGTGTGTGTGTGTGGGAGGGGGGGGAATTGGGATGGCTTGAGAATCTCCGGTCCCTAGGGGGTCTTCTGCATTGACAGGCTACAAATGTACACGTGCTCGTGCACGCCCTCTTCCCTGTCATATTCACTACCTCTATATCTTCCAGCCGCAGCCTGGAGGAACACCACACAGTCTCTCACACACACACACACACACACACACACACACACACACACACACACACACACACACACACACACACACACACACACACACACACACACACACACACACAACAACAACAACAAATCTGTTTAGTATTGGAGCCGATTGAGGCAGGGCACAACATTAATTATGTGTTTTTCAGCTGAGGTCTGGTGACAGTGATTAGAGTGTTGTTGTTTTTTGGAGAGTATGCGGCCTAATGAGGAAAGAGCTTGCCTCACTGCAGAGTGACCATGCGCTTGATCAGCCTGGTGTGTGTGTGTGTGTGTGTGTGTGTGTGTGTGTGTGTGTGTGTGTGTGTGTGTGTGTGTGTGTGTGTGTGTGTGTGTGTGTGTGTGTGTGTGTGTGTATGTGAGTGAGATACTGTGTGGTCTTCCTGGAAGATATAGAGATAGTGAAAATGACAGGGAAGAGGGTGTTGGGGAGCAGGGGGATCACTGAACTCATATTAGTCTGGAGTCAGAGTTGAAACACCCAGTGAAAGGTCCTTTACGTAATCAATGTTTAACTGTGTCCTAATGTGATGATTAATATTAGTTTATTGGTCTGCGCCCCTTTGGCTTCGCACTGGGGAAGCAGCTTGCCCGGCTTGAATAGGTCACTACATTAGCCAATCAATACGCCGTGGTGTAGTGCTGTTTCTTTTAGGTGAGGGAGCTCAAAATGTAAATGACGTCATCGTTTCCTTACCGACAGATGTAGCCTATAGAATACATAATTCTATATAATATAATTCGATACTAAAAAAAATATAGAACCATTCAATTTCAAAGATTTAGCTGAGTTACAGTTCATATAAGGAAATCAGTCAATTGAAATATATTCATTTGGCTCTAATCTATGTATTTCGTCCCTCTCACCCGTTGGGGAGCCTGGCCCAGCCAATCAGAAAGATTCTTTTTCTTTATTACAGACATACATGGATGCATTATGCTCACTAACAGGGATGTAAACAAATTTGTGCTCAACATTTTAGAGAAATAAGCTTTTTGTGTGTACGGAACATTTCTGGGATCTTTTATTTCAGCTCATGAAACATGGGACCAACACTTTACATGTTTCGTTCAGTATAGTCAGACTATTGCAGATCTGGAAAAATGATCCACCTACCATTTTTACTATGAATGGTGGATAGGGGGCAGGATAGATACTGGTAGACTATACTGACCTGCGGGATAGTAAAAGTTAGCACACGGAAAAGTGTAGTGCATAAGGGAAGTACCTAAACACCTGGTATAGGGTATGTGGATGCAAGCACATGACAAAATGTGGCTAGGATGGAAGACATTATATAGTAAAACCTGCAAAAGAGAGAATGTAAACCGAGGAAAAACACACTACCCTCCCCTGTCCCCAATAAAAAAACACACAACCATCCCCTGTCCCCAATAAAAAAACACACAACCATCCCCACAGCAAAAACAAGTGTGACATTTTTGGACCACGCCTCCCCCCAGTAAATTGCGATCTGTCCCTTAAGCAGTGGTCTCAGCTCGCGTGGCACATGTTCTCCCCTACTGTGAAGAATGTCCCCAAAGCCATTGATGGTGGAGGCACACAGGAGGGAGAAGAATTGGCACAGGATGCAAATGTCTTCTTCCCCGAATCCCAGAGGAAGAGGCTCTGGCCAGCCTGATCCGCTGTGGACGTGCCTCTTAAAGCTTGTGGTTGTGAACAGGTGGCTTCTCATGGTGTTTATGATAGGAACTGCTAGTGATTATTTTTCAACGTTCTGATTGGCCAAAGTGGTCACGCCTCTGACAGGCTTTTGCAGTGCACACACATAGCTTACAGTTCTTCATCATTCTTGCCACTGCCAGAAAAAAGACGGGGAAGAAACTAGCATTTACATCTGGCCTGCTATACATAGACTATTTATTTTGTTTAACATTCTATGGTTTTCATAGCATTTTAGTAGTCATTAAATATAATTGATTTAGAATTTATCAGAATACATTTTCCAGAAGTAGTTTTACCAGCACCGTGTATTCTCAAATTGAAAAATGTTGAGAGAGCGCTGCTCCCCCGCGTTCCGGCAACAACCCTGTCAATACGCCGGGATATCTGTTTGGAAAAAGGACAGAGGCGAGCTGCTGCTCCTTGGGAGAGAATTCTAAATGTCTGTGGCCAAACATCTGCATCACTAATACAGAGATATACAGTTTGCTATACTTGTACGTTACATTTAGACTAGGGGGAGCACTCTATTTTTCGTATTCATACATCATTAATATTCACATTTCTTGTATTCAGAAATGTGTGTTGAATCTCTAGATTTTCAATTTCACGTCTTCTTAAATCTTACTTGATCTGCATGTATCATTATTGATGTGTGTACGTGGGAAGATAATGCGAGTATATCATGCAGCAACATTTTGGACCCGAACCATCATTTTATTTAGACAGAACAAAATGTGCAGACATTTTTGGAACTAGATGACATGGTTGAAAATGGTCATTTTATCTGAAGCACTGGTCCAGCACATCAGTCCTCCAGTATCATCCGCCCAATCACATTTGTGAAAAAGCCAATGCTGGTGTGCATCTGACTGATACTGTGTCCATTTGTGCACCAGGTTGGATTTAGGCATAACACGTCATTTTCCACACCATTTTGTCAGAAAAGTCGATTACTCTGCCTCTGCAGCCATAGATGTGTCTGGATTGAACATTTATTCTGCATGCTGCCAATAAAAGTCATAGAGGCCGGCTTCCATCAGTGTAATGATATTTCAGCCCCAGTATTAGTTCAGCACTGTTTTACACAGCAGTTTCTGCTCAATTAAAAATAGTCCATATTTAAATGCAAAGAAAATCAGTCGCCTGGCGATCCGTGTGCATTCAGATATGCTGCAGAATGGTTATGTTAAGTTATGAAGTTTGAAATTGAGTTTTTAAGCACCCCAATGCTCTACGCCTTTAGAGTTAGTTAGAAGAAGGGGGACCGTTCATTTGTAGCTGTGAAATGTTCCTTTGACGTTATTGATGTAGAATAGATTAACCTTTAAAAAGGTAAGTAAGTGAAATGTGAAATAATTCATTGAGAGTCAGCCATGTAGCAAATGTGATTTTCACCAGCAGAAAGACCTGGCAGGCCATTACCCACAAACACAGAGGAGAAAAGACCTGGTAGACCATTACCCACAAACACAGAGGAAAAAAGACCTGGTAGGCCATTACCCACAAACACAGAGGAAAAAAGACCTGGTAGACCATTACCCACAAACACAGAGGAAAAAAGACCTGGTAGACCATTACCCACAAACACAGAGGAAAAAAGACCTGGTAGACCATTACCCACAAACACAGAGGAAAAAAGACCTGGTAGACCATTACCCACAAACACAGAGGAAAAAAGACCTGGTAGACCATTACCCACAAACACAGAGGAAAAAAGACCTGGTAGACCATTACCCACAAACACAGAGGAAAAAAGACCTGGTAGACCATTACCCACAAACACCTGGTAGACCATTACCCACAAACACAGAGGAAAAAAGACCTGGTAGACCATTACCCACAAACACAGAGGAAAAAAGACCTGGTAGACCATTACCCACAAACACAGAGGAAAAAAGACCTGGTAGACCATTACCCACAAACACAGAGGTGTGTAGGAGAAGGCCGGGGCTGGGGGCTCCACTCTGCTCTGTTTCTAAGGCCTACAGTACGAATAGCACATTTTGGAACTAAATTGCCAGTCAGAGCTTGGGAAATAAATTCCAGATAGTGTCAGCCCCTGTGTGCTGGTCGTTTGGAAGTTCCGTGTCCTTCCCTCCCTCGCCACTCTCTGGCTTTATTTAGCTGGAGCTGTCATTTCCCATAAATCCTTGGGAGGAGGCGTCCGTCAGTACTGCCAGTTCCCCTGTGTGGAGCACCTGTAACAGGGGAGGGAAGTGACAGCTCTGCCTGGGAGCTGCCGGGACGCTACCGGGTCTGTTCCATCACACCAGGGCTCCACACAGCCATCTCCACTTCTCCCTATGAGGCCTCCCTACACAGGGACATAACAAACACAATATCCCAGGGACTTCAGAACAATTCACTAGCTGCAACTCAGAAATGTCAGGGAATATGGATTTCTATAGTGGTAATTGTGATGTAGAGTATGTAAACATACAGTATTTATTTGTATTCAGTGTACTATTAATGTTATTGTGTTTCATAGGTCAGATCTCTGGAACGACCTCATTTGGTTATCGGTGTAGGTAGCAGGTACTGACACAGATTTGAATTTCTAGATAGAATGCAGTGTATTAGTCCATTTTCTTGAGAATATCGTGTCTTTAATCATTTGAAAGACTGAGTATAATCCACATGACAAGACATCACACTGCACTTTTCATAAAATCGTTGTTGAAATACCATTACTGTCATGGTTGTCGTAAGAACGGGACCAAGGTGCAGCGGATGTTGAGTTCCACATATTTATTTCAAAAAGTGAAACTTAAAGTGAAAACAATAAATCAATAAACAAACAACAAAACGTGACTATGTGGTGCACAGGAACAAACACAAAGCAGGTGGGAACAGGGAACCCTTAAGTATGATCCCCAATTAGAGACAACGAACATCTGCTGCCTCTAAATTGGAACCCTACCAAGAGCACCAACATAGAAATATATAACCTAGAACACCCGATAGTCACGCCCTGACCTACTACACCATAGAAAACAAAGGGCTCTCTATGGTCAGGGCGTGACAGTACACCCCCACCCAAAGCTGCGGACTCCTGCCGCAAAACCTGAAAACAAATGGGGAGGATAGGTGGTTGATTTGTGTCGGTGGCGGCTCCGGTGCAGGTCGTAGCCCCCGCCCAGACCCCGGATCCTGCCATCGCGCCCAGGCTGGATGCCGTGTCTGGACTGGGCATCGGCACAAAGGAGGACTCCGGCCATGGAGCTGGGTTGGACGCCGTGCCTTGACTCGGCACCGGCGCAGAAGAAGGCTCCGGCCATGGAGCGGGACTGGCCACCATGCCTGAACTGTGTACAGGCACAGAGGAAGGCTCCGGCCTTGGAGCGGGACTGGACACCGTGCCTGGACTGGGCACCGGCGCAGAGGAAGGCTCCTGCCCTGGAGCGGGACTAGATGCCGTGCCTGGAGGAAGGCTCCGGCCTTGGAGCGGGACTGGACACCGTGCCTGGACTGGGCACCGGCGCAGAGGAAGGCTCCTGCCCTGGAGCGGGACTGGACGCCGTGCCTGGACTGGGCACCGGCGCAGAGGGAGGCTCCTGCCCTGGAGCGGGACTGGACGCCGTGCCTGGACTCTCCGGACCGTTGACTCTCGCTGGAGGTTCCGGACTGTGAACCGTCGCAGGAGGTTCCGGACTGTGGACCGCCGCAGGAGGTTCCGGACTGTGGACCGTCGCCGGAAGCTCCGGACTGTGGACCATCGCCGGAAGCTCTGGACTGGGGACCGTCGCCGGATGCTCTGGACTGTGAATGCGCACTGGAGGCCAGAAGGGTGGAGCCAGACCAAGTTGCACCAGGCTGCTAACCGGATCCCCTGGTCGGATGCTGAGCAGAACACACTTGCACAACATCTCTCTCATCTCTCTTCTATCTTCCCTAATGCCTCCCTGACCGTCTCTGGCACTTCAGGGTGAGTGCAGGAAACAGGCACAGGACATACCGGGCTGGGGACACGCACTTCAGGGAGAGTGCGAGGAGGAGGCATAGGACATACCGGACTGGGGAGGCGCACTGGAGGCCAGATGCGTGGAGCCGGCCCAGGTTTCACCGGACTGATGACACGCTCCTCCAAACGCCTGCGTTGCCGCATACTCCTATCCAGCTCCATTCTCCGGTATCCATCCTCACACTGTTCCATCGACTCCCGGACGGGCTCTGGTACTCTCCTTGGGTCGACCGACCACCTCTATCTAATCCCAGATGTTCTCTGGCTCTTCCCTCTGCTCAGCCGCCAGCTCCATGTGTCCCCCCCAAAAATAATGTATTGGGGTTTCTGTGGCCGCGGTCCCTGGCGTCGTCACCTTCCTTCTTGCGTCCTCTGCGACTCCTGCGAAGGAAGGGTCTCCTGTCCTTCCATGATTTCTTCCCAGGTCCAACTTATTTTTCCCATCGCTGCTTGGTCCTTGGTTGGTGGGATATTATGTCACGGTTGTCGTAAGAACGGGACCAATGCGCAGCAGCTGTTGAGTTCCACATATTTATTTCAAAAAGTGAAACTTAAAGCAAAAACAATAAATCAATAAACGAACAATGAAACGTGACTACGTGGTGCACAGGCACAAACACAAAATAATATCCCACAAAGCAGGTGGGAACAGGGAACCCTTAAGTATGATCTCCAATTAGAGACAGCGAACATCAGCTGCCTCTAATTTGGAACCATACCAAGAGCACCAAACATAGAAATATATAACCTAGAACACCCCCTAGTCATGCCCTGACCTACTACACCATAGAGAACCAAGGGCTCTCTATGGTCAGGGCGTGACAATTTGTAATGCTTGTCGTCTGGGGAAGGAGAGGAGGACCAAGGTGCAGCGTGGTAAGTGTTCATATTATTTAATGAAATATGCAACACTAGACAAAATAACAAACACGACAAACAAACAGTCCTGAAAGGTGAAGCAAAAACACTAAACAGGAAATAACCATCCACAAAACACAATGGAAAACAGGCTACCTAAATATGGTTCTCAATCAGGGACAACAATTGACAGCTGCCTCTGATTGAGAACCATACCAGGCCAAACACAGAAATAGAAAATCATAGACAAACTAACATAGACAACCCACCCAACTCACACCCTGACCATACTAAAACAAAAGACAAAACAAAGGAACTAAGGTCAGAACGTGACACAATTACATATTTCAACAATCATTTGGGAGAATAATTCAGATGTACAGATGTAGGATCTTAATTTGAGACAGTTTGCTACAGCAGGAAAATAATCCTGCAGCAACAGGAAATGTGAATTATTATGTGGATTATAATTAATGGGCATTTTTGTAGGGGTTGATACATTTTTCGTAAGGGAAAATCAAGTCTGAAATTTCAAAGTGGAAATTACAAATTTCAGCAGCCTTTTTAAACCTCAATGACACTACAAGTTTTACATTTCCTGCAACAGGGTGATCAAATGAAGACCCTATATCTGTAGGCCCTAGCAAAGGGACAATAGGCAGCAAACCTGTTAACAAGGTTTGTTGCCTAGTTAACAGTATGTGAATGTGGTCTGCACTTGTTGTACTGCACATGTCATCCTTGACAAGTCAATAAATGTCCATGGCTAAACATTTTACTGACACAAGGTCACTGTATCTGTCAATTGTCATTTCACATGGAATAATTGTTATATAATATTTAGAAATGTTGCTTAAAAATGTTTGTGAGGTGAATTTGTTTCCCTTCTCTCATTCAGCTGTCAGCGCAGATGCTCCATCATTTTCACTCCAGGAAATTAGAAAGGAAAAACGTTTGACAGCACAATTTCACAAAACACCGCCACGCTATCATTTCATTTTCTCCCAGACATTTTCTCCTTTATTTATTTCATTATTGTTTTTTGAAAACAGACAGAGCGATAACAGCGGTCACTTTTTGGGTAATTTATCCTTGTTGCCGTGGCGCCGTGCTTTGCTCTCACCTTCTACAGCTTTAACCCTTTAACCCCTGGCCTACGGTGAGTAATTAGCTTGTGTGTCTTTGTCCTCTAGAAACTGGTGAGACAGTCACCCTGACTAGATAAAACCAGCTGATTAGCCCGTAAGCAGCTACACTATCGCACCATCAAAAGAGGAGGATTATAAGTGGGAGATGACTGAGATGAATAGAAGGACAAGGACCAGCTATGTCTCCTAGTACCTATGTTAGATCCCTGATCCACTCTGTCTGGTGTGTTCTGTGATTGAACCACTGTGTCCCTCTGGGCAACAAACCTTAGATGTTCACTGGTTCCTCCATGCCGACGTAATGCGGAGGAATAAACACACAACACATAGCTAACCTTCCGTTACTGCTGGTGTGTTTCTACTAAGGACACACGGCTTTGCCCTCATTGTCCTTCCTCAGGCTGAAACGTTGTGAATGTTGTGTGAACAAGGCAGAGAGGTTGTCTGACCTGCTGTCATGCAGACGTGCTGGTTGTACATCACCAATGTCGGCCGCTGATGGCTGCTTATCTCCCAGATATCGATTGGAGAATCACTGCGCGGGTGGACCAAAGCAGCACAGACAATCAATTGGGGCATTTCATTCCCCTTGAAGGTCTGCCTTTTGAACCTCACCACAGATTGGTTGTGTTCGCTGCCTGCGATACTGTGTGCTGTTTTGTTGTATTGGGTATTATGAAAAAGAGTGGGTGGAGAGTGACGAGCACTTCGGTTTTGGCAACCTGCTGCGCAGCGCTCCACACGGAGGATGTGTGTGGCATATGTGTGAGGAGGATCCTGGTGTGTTTTACCCCGGCCTCACTGCATAGCACCTTGAGATCCTCGCTTTAGAGGTTAATGTGTTACAATTTCAATTTAATTGGTATAAATAATTTGACATAATTTCATTATTGAGGGATTTGGAGGCCAAGGGTCATCCAAACATGGAGCTTCTCTGGGTAATATCCTGCTGCCAATTACTGTTCATCTGCTGTGGTTTTACTGATGGCTTTTCCCCTCCTAAGTCAAACCTCTGTCTACAATGAAGGAGATGGAGCCTTGTTGCAGGTGGAACACTCTTCTTTGCTCTGTCCCTAACTCAGACTCACTGTCTTTCAGGCTTCACTAAACACTCCTCTTCTCAGATCATCTTTCACTTAACCACTACAGTTTCTTTAATTCATTCTCTCTTGGTCTTAGTTTTGTTTGTCCATCTATTGGACTGTTCACTGTTCATAGCTTGGCGTAGTGATTGTGTGTTGCAACGCTTTTCATTTATCTCATGTCCTAGAACACATCTGTGTACATATGGAGCAGCCTTGAGACTGAAATACCAAAATATAGAATTTATAATCATAATTATTATTATATAGTATTAGTATTAGTATCATTATTACCACTGTTCTGTTGATACATTATTACCATTGTTATATTGATACATTATTACCATTGTTATATTGATAAATTATTACCATTGTTATATTGATAAATTATTACCATTGTTCTGTTGATACATTATTACCATTGTTAAATTGATACATTATTACCATTGTTATATTGATACATTATTACAATTTTTATATTGATAAATTATTACCATTGTTCTGTTGATACATTTTTACCATTGTTATATTGATACATTATTACCATTGTTATATTGATACATTATTACCATTGGTATATTGTTTTGTTGTGAAATAGAATAGGTAATTGTCTGATGATTCTCATTCAGCCTGTCTAGGATATTGCATCAGATTGTGGCCAACATGTCTTTGTTCAAAACCAGGATGAACAAATGTTTAATATCACAATACTGACAACAGGTTCATTTCACTATGCTTAATTGAGCAGTGCTGAAGGTCAGATGTTTTAAGGGAAAGATCCTACCATATAAAACCATAAGTCATTTGAACCTGGGAGAGCGAGGGAAACCAAACTTTTCTCTATAATTCACGTTTAGAATGGAATATGAACAAAAGCCTGTTATGTCTGTTATGTGTGGTTCTGCCGGATTCACAGAGTTGACTGTTTGCATAATATCTTCCTCATAGGTCTCCTTAACCTTTGCAGAAGGTTTATTGACTCTGGATAACCTTGCACAGAGCTAGCAGAGGGAGGACAGGAGATGATGAGCACGCTGAGGAAGGCTGCCCGGCCCACATGGAGCCTAGCTTCAACCAGCCCACCCACCCACCCACCCACCCACCCACCCCACCCCCCCCGCCCGCCCGCCAGCCAGCCAGCCGAGCTCTGCACAGCTACACCTCAACCAGCTCTCTCCCAGCCTGACCTTTGCCTTCTGATCTCTGTTACCATGGAGAAGCCCACAATACTGTGTGTTCTAGCGCTGAAGACGCATAATAGTGTAGCACAATGTGCCTTTAATATACTCCCCACTGCAAATGTATGAGGAAGAATGGACCAGAGGAGAAAGAGTTGGAGTGAAAGCAGGAGAGCAAGTGAATGAATTGTGCAGCTGAAGGTTGAAAATGGTGGACAGTCTAGAGCTGCAAGCCGCTGCAAAAAGGCGTATTATCTCTATTGTCCAGAGGAGTTCCTAATGGTTGTCTCGTTCAGAGGGGCCTACGCGACGTCATTTTCCTTGGTGTATAATAATTCAGGAAGAATTCCGATTTTGTTGGATTTTGATTAGATTTACAATTATTTTGGTGAAGTGAAATTGAAACTAAATGATTCCATGTTCTCTAAAAAGCTTTCAAACAGAATAAGCTAGCATTTACATCAAAACACGAGCAATTTTGTAACCAGCATGACATGTTCTACGCAAATAGGTATTGGATATTTTATAGAGAGCATCGCAGTAGTCCTTGAAAAAAAGCTATGGATGGTTACATCAGCTCTCCTGGAAATATATCATCAATTGATGATGATTTCTGGTTTATACAATAACAACCAGGAAGTGATTAATGTCTGGTCTGTGGGCAGCTTTGCATCCTATTACAAATGTTTTGTACCAGTAACCTGTGTGGGAGGGAGGCTGGAGGTGGGTCAGGAGTAGAGACAAGACAGAGCTGTCGAGACACAGAGAACCATCCTTCACTCCTCACTGTAGTGGTTAAAGGGCATCCAGGCTCTTAAAGAAGACATTAGCATTTAGATTTGAGACGCTCCCCTCCTCTAACCTCCGTAGAGGGACAGTGGCTGGGGTGCAGACTTTTAGGCCTTGAGTAGGCCCAAGTGGCAGCTCCCAGCTCCCTTCACCTGATCAATCTCTCAATAGGCCCAGATTGCTTTGGATGACCTCCTTGTGATGAGGCAGGATTGGCCAAGCTGATGCTCTCCAATCGATAGCAGATGGCATCATGGCTCATCAACAATTAAGTGCTTTTAATGGAGGTCAGGGCAGGGAAAAATCTATTCATTTTCATTTGTAAATTGCAGTATGACAATATTCTAATCAAGCTACATTGGTATCAGCTAACTGAGCCTCTATGACCCCCCCAAGTTGATTGACTCTTACTCTCTCTCCATCTATCTATCTCTCTTTCTCTCTCCCCATCTCTCTCTCTGATCATTTGTATTCATGAATATGCTGAATCCAATCCATATAGACATTTGGCATCACACATGCCTATAAATGTACACATTTCACATCAGATAAAGACAAACTTTACCTCATGGTATCATTCAAATTTTATGTCAGGCCCTTTTTCAGATGCATCTCCTCAATGTCCCTCAGTCAGGGTGATGTCATTCCATGCTCCTTTGCCAAGGCAGCTCAGCTCACTCAGAGAAACGCCCTTCCACATGTTTCACCTCATTAACCGATGATTGAAAAGATGACAAATATGACATGTGCAATTTATTATCTTAATGAATTCACTCTCCTCTGTCAGAGACCGGTAGGGCAGTGGAGCTATAGACTCGACGGGTTTGGTGAGATGTTGTGAACACGGTGTGGAATGTTCCGATTAGTAGAACAAGGCTGCTTTTTCCATCTCTCTATCCATCTCCCATCAATTTGTCTCAAATCAAATCAAATTGTGTTTGTCACATGCGCCAAATACAACTGGTGTAGACTTTACCGTGAAATTCTTGTTTACGAGCCCTTCTCAACGATGCAGTTCAAAAATAATAATAATACGAATAAAATAGTAACACGAGGAATAAAATAAAATACACAAGAATGGAGTTATATACAGGGAGTACCAGTACCAGATCAATGTGCAGAGGTACGAGGTAGATATGTACATGAAGGCTGGGTAAAGTGACGAGGCATCAGGTTAGATAATAAGATAATAATAAGAGTAAAATAAAGAACAGAGTAGCAGCAGCAAATTATGAGTATAAAAGTGTATGTGTGTGTGTGTGTGAGTTTACATGTGTGTGTTATGTGTATGTATGTGTGTTTGTGTTGGGCCGGTATGCGTGTGTGTTATGCGTGTGTGTGCGTATGTAGTGAATATAACCACAGTAATATGCAGAGGGGATATTTTCATCACTGCAATTGGAATTGAATGTGGCAGTCCGTTGTGATTGTGCACAGACGAACCTGGCTGCCCTTGTACCTAGTGCATGGCGTGAGGGAGGCCAGGTGTGTGAAGACTTTGAATAGTGGAGAGAAGGGGCAGGTCCGGGGGACACTGTCGGTGCAGAAGGCATCGTGCTTGCTGAGCTGTGACCAATCCAATGGGCACTGGAGATCGCTGCACACCTTTTCAAATGGATTACGCCCTTTCTTTTCCACAGAGTGAAATTGCCAAAAAGGTATTCTGTCATTGTTGTCCTGAATGGGAAATAGGTCACCGCCATTATAGAAATATTCAAGTCAAGGATACTGACAATGAAATAGAAATATGTGTGTTTTTGTCTGCTCTGAAAGCACTGGAAAGGTGTAGGACTCTGTTTAGAGGGGAATTTGTAGCCTCGTCAAAGGTTGTTTGTAGCCTAGAGAAGTGTATCAGTAAATGATTGAGAATAATCAGTAAAGAGTGGCAATGGTATAATCCTCCACAGGAAAGACAAGCACCACATCCCCTTCAACCAACCTTTCTTTTTCATTCTGAAGTGTCCACATTGATTTATCAGTATTCTATTTCTAGGTGCATAAAACGGTATTTGATTCATTGGAATTAACAATGACTCATGTGTAGCTAGCATCAGAGATATCAGAAGCTATATTAAAACTTCTTAGGGATGCAATCCTGTTAACGGGATCGATATGACAACAGCCAGTGAAAGTGCAGGGCGCCAAATTCAAACAACAGAAATCTCATAATTAAAATTCCTCAAGCATACAAGTATTTCACACCATTTTTAAGATACACTTCTTGTTAGTCCCACCACAGTATCCAATTTCAAAAAGGCTTTACAATGAAAGCACCACAAATGATTGTGTTAGGCCAGAGCCAAGTCACAGAAAAACACAGCCGTTTTTCCAGCCAAAGACAGGAGTCACAAAAAGCAGAAATAGAGATAAAATGACTCACTAACCTTTGATGATCTTCATCAGATGACACTCATAGGACTTCATGTTAAACAATACATATACATATGTTTTGTTCGATAAAGTTCATATTTATATCCAAAAACCTCAGTTTGCATTGGCAACATGTTCAGAAATGCCTCCAAAATATCCGGAGAAATTGCAGAGAGCCACATCAAATAACAGAAATTCTCACCATAAACTTTGATGAAAGATACATGTTTTACATAGAATTAAAGATAAACTTGTTCTTAATGCAAACGCTGTGTCAGATTTCAAAAAAGCTTTACGGAAGAAGCAAACCATGCAATAAATTGAGGTCGGCACTCAGAGCCCAATCAAGACAAAAATATATCCGCCATATTGTGCAGTCAACAGAAGTCAGAAATAACATTATAAATATTCACTTACCTTTGATGATCTTCATCAGAATGCACCCCCAGGAATTCCAGTTCCACACAAAATGTTTGATTTGGTAATGTCCATCATTTATGTCCAAATAGCTATTTTTGTTAGCGCGTTTGGTAAACAAATCCAAAGTCACGAAGTGCGTTCACTAAAAGCAGACGCAATGTCAAAAACTTCTGTAACAGTCAGTAGAAACATGTCAAACGATGTATTGAATCAATCTTTAGGATGTTTTTAACATAAATCTTCAATAATGTTCCAACCGGAGAATTCCTTTGTCTTCAGAAGTGTGATGGAACAGAGCTCGCAGCGCATGTTCAGGTCATGATAGACTCAATCCCCTCTCATTCGGCCCCACTTCACAGTAGAAGCTTCAGACAAGGTTCTAAAGACTATTGACATCTAGTGGAAGCATTAGCCATATCCCACTGTGTATTCGATAGGCAATGAGTTGAAAACCTACAAACCTCAGATTTCCCATTTCTTGGTTGGAATTTATTCTCAGGTTTTTGCCTGCCATATGAGTTCTTTTATACTCACAGACATCATTCAAACAGTTTTAGAAACTTCAGAGTGTTTTCTATCCAAATAATAATTCTAAATAATTCTATCCTAATAATAATATGCATATATTAGCAACTGGGACTGAGGAGCAGGCCGTTTACTCTGGGCACCTCTGGGCACCTTTTCATCCAAGCTACTCAATACTGCCCCTGCAGCCATAAGAAGTTCTGCTCTGAGAATCAGTCATATCAACTCCCCTAATATTTATAACACTGTATTTCTCCCACTGCATAAACACACTCACTTTTAACTGATGACATCGCTCATTAAAGTGGTAGCGACCCCTTTTAGTTAATGCTCAAGTCCCCTGCTCTGTCTCAGCCCACCCTCTTTAGAACCTGAGAAAACCAACAAACCCTCCACTGAATTGCTCTCCTTTCCCTATGTTCTAGAGCCACCCACTAGTAGAGAGTTGGTGGGTACAGTGGAGGAAGGGGGTATTGCCCACGCTATCCATGAGGGTTGGCAGCAGTCTGGGTAACGGGGTTGGCTTGTCATGCCTCTCTGCTGTCTCGGGTGTCATTTGATCGCAGCGGGGGTACTGGGGGTGTGCCGTGATCGGCAGGGATTAGGCAGACCGATACAGCGGATCACGGCTGTATCGGTGTCAGCCATGGAGGTAATCCCTGTGTGCCTGCCTCAGGACACTGCTGTGGCTCTGCCTGACTCTCTCTCTTCATATGGAGCTGTTTGTCTGGGTTTTGTTTAGTTGTGTACCACCTCTGCTGGCCTCCACAAGGTGGGCCCCATGTTCACTACATGGACACTGAGAGCCTGTCACTACGTAACCATATTATCTAAACACCATGTTAACAGGATCAATGCAGTGCACTGTCCCTTCACCCAGTATTGTGTCATCACTGAAAGGAATTATGATTCAATTCACCTATGACTGAAACATGGTGGTGGCAGCATCGTGCTGTGGGGATGTTTTTCAGCAGCAAGGACTAGGAGAATAGTCAGGATCAAGGCAAGGATGAACAGAGCAAAGTACAGGGTGGGGCGGCAGGGTAGCCTAGTGGTTAGAGCATTGGACTAGTAACCGAAAGCTTGCAAGTTCAAATCCCCGAGCTGACAAGGTACAAATGTGTCGTTCTGCCCCTGAACAGGCAGTTAACCCACTGTTCCTAGGCCGTCATTGAAAATAAGAATTTGTTCTTAACTGACTTGCCTATTAAAATAAAGGTTAAAAAAAAGAAAAAAAAGAAAAAAACAGAGAGATCCTTCATGGAAACATGCTCCAGAGCACTCAGACTGGGGCGGAGGTTCCCCTTCCAACAGGACAACAACCCTAAGCCACAGCCAAAACAACGTAGGAGTGGCTTCGGGACAAGTCTCTGAATGTCCTTGAGTGGCCCAGCTAGAGCCTGGACTTGAAGCTGATCAAACATCTTTGGAGAGACCTGAAAATCGCTGTGCATAAACACACTCCCCATCCAACCTGAGAGAGCTTGAGAGGATCTGCAGAGAGGAATGGGAGAAACTCCCCAAATACAGGTGTGCCAAGCTTGTAGCATCATACCCAAGAAGATTTGAGGCTGTAATCACTGCCAAAGGTGCTTCAACAAAGTACTGAGTAAGGGTCTGAATACTTATGTAGATGTAATATTTCAGTTTTAATACATTTGTAAAAATATATATTAGTTATTATGGGGTATTGTGTGGAGATTGATGAGTGGAAAAAACCAACAAATTTAATACATTAAACAAAATGGGGAAAATGTAAAGGAGTCTGAATACTTTCCGAAGGCACTGCAAATTGACTGATTTCCTTATATGAACTGTAACTCAGTAAAATCTTTGAAATTGTTGTATTTTGCGTTATATTTTTGTTCAGTGTAGATTCAGACATGTATACATCTTTGATGTACATACTGTTTATTTTGGTTTACAGCATGTAATTGATTCTCACTTAATCTGTCTTAATAGCATCAGTAATAATCTAAATGAATATTAAGATACTATTGATGCAATATATTGATTTGTTTAATAACGTATAGAGGCACTAGACATTTTCAGATGCATATTTTCAATATTTACAACTTGTTGCAGAGAAACATACACTTCCGTTCAGAAGTTTAGGGTAATCAAATTGATCAGAAATACAGTGTAGACCTTGTTAATGTTGTAAATGACTATTGCAGCTGGAAACAGCATATTTTTATTGGAATATCTACATAGGCTTACAGAGGCCCATTTATCAGCAACCATTACTCCTGTGTTCCAATGGGACGTTGTGTTAGCTAATCCAAGTTTATCATTTGGATAATTTGGGGCGGCAGGAAGCCAAGTGGGTAGAGTTTTGTATTAGTAACTGAAAGGTTGCAAGATTGAATCCCTGAGCTGACAAGGTAAAAATATGTCATTCTGCCCCTGAACAAGGCAGTTTAAACCACTGTTCCTAGGCCGTCATTGAAAATAGGAATTTGTTCTTACCTGACTTGCCTAGTTAAATAAAGGTAAGAAAAATATGTAAAAGGCTAATTGATCATTAGAAAATCATTTTTGCAATTATGTTAGCACAGCTGAAAACTGTTGCCCTGATAAACAAGCAATAAAACTGTCCTTCTTTAGACAAGTTGAGTATCTGGAGCATCAGCAGTTGTGGGTTTGATTACAGACTCAAAATGGCCAGAAACACATAATTTTCTCCTGAAACTCATCAGTTTATTCTTGTTCTGAGAAATGAAGGCTATTCCAAGGGAAGAAATTGCCAAGAAACTGAATATCTCATACAACGCTGCGTACTTCTCCCTTCACAGAACAGCGCAAACTGGCTCTAACCACAATAGAAAGAGGAGTGGGAGGCCCCGGTGCAAACTGAGCAAGAGACCAAGTACATTAGAGTGTCTAGTTTGAGAAACAGATGCCCCACAAGTCCTCAACTGGCAGCTTTATTAAATAGTACCCGCAAAACACCAGTCTTAAAGTCAACAGTGAAGAGGCAACTCTGGGAAGCTGGCCTTCTAGGCAGAGTTCCTCTGTCCAGTGTCTGTGTTCTTTTGCCCATCTTTTTTTACCCCCCTTTTCTCCCCAATTCCGTGGTATCCAACTGGAAGTAGTTACTATCTTGTCTCATCGCTACAACACCCGTACGGGCTCGGGAGAGGCGAAGGTCGAAAGCCATGTGTCCTCCAAAACACAACCCAACCCAACCCTTTCTTTTCTTTTTATTGTCCAATCTGAGGTATGGCTTTTTCTTTGCAACTCTGCCTAGAAGGCCAGCATCCCGGTGTCGCTTCTTCACTGTTGACATTGAGACTGGTGTTTTGCAGGTACTATTTAATGAAGCTGCCAGTTGAGGACTGTCTCTCAAACTAGACACTCTAATATACTTGTCCTCTTTCTCAGTTGTGCACCGGGGCCTTCCACTCCTCTTTCTATTCTGGTTAGGGCCAGTTTGCACTGTTCTGTGAAGGGAGAAGTACACAGCGTTGTACGAGATCTTCAGTTTCTTGGCAATTTTTCGCACGGAATAGCCTTCATTTTTCAGAATTAGAATAGACTGACGAGTTTCAGAAAAAAGTAGTTGTTTCTAGCCATTTTGAGCCTGTAATCGAACACACAAATGCTGATGCTCCTGATTCTCAACTAGTCTAAAGAAGGACAGTTTTATGGGCCTCTGTACGCATATGTAGATATTCCATAAAAAATCAGCCGTTTCCAGCTGCAATGGTCATTTACAACATTAACAATGTCTACACTGTATTTCTGATCAATTTTATGTTATTTTAATGGACAAAAAAAATGTGTTTTTATTTTAAAAAACAAGAACATTTCTAAGTGACCCTAAACTTTTGAACGGTAGTGTATATCACCTCCTCCGCTAAATCATTTTCTGCCAAAGAAAAAGGAAAAGGGAACATTTTCATCTATCACAATAGTGCAAGCCCAGACACAGTAAAGACAAACCAAGGAACATCCGGAAGCTCAGGGGAGCATTAAAAGTTTTCTGTAGTCCTTGGCGAAGTAATGTGGGATGACAGTGAGGGAGGATGGAGGGAGGGAGGGGTTGCTTCCTGGTGGCACCTGTTCACCCAGGCTGTGAGACAGAGCGGTGGCCTTCCGTCCAGGAGTGTGGCTTCCTTCCCCTTGGCACACTGGGTAATAGAGATCAGTAATTGGGAGCTATAAATCCTGGCTGCGGACAAGGTAGGTCAGAACAGGCTGATTACTTAGGCATTACAATAAATCTAAGTAAGCCTTGAATTGAAATATTTGGTGAGGTGGATTCTCATTATGGGGGTGAGTGCATGTATGCGTTTGTGTGGAGTGGTAGGGGCCAAGGTACTCCTCTCGTCCCCCTCCTATAATTACATTATGCAATGCTCCAATGCCCTCGACCACAAGTCTCGTAAACTTCGCAACAAATGTATTTTCCTCATCCCTGTAGTTTTATATGATTTTTGGGGGAATTGACAGAAAGCAACCGAGGGCCCTCCTGGAGTTCTAAAACCTTTCCAAAGAACCGGCTCTTCAGAGCATTAAGGATATCTCCGTATGTTGCACATTCACTGCAGGTCTAGTGCTAGAGCTCTGTAACGACTACTATTGCAACCTTCAACACAACAAAACTTCCCCCATCTGTTTATTATTTGTTTAATCTAAGCAAGAAGCCAAGTACATTTGAGTGTCTAGTTTGAGAAACAGACACCTCACAAGACCTCAACTGGCAGCTTCATTAAATAGTACCTGCAAGACACCAGTCTCAATGTCAACAGTGAAGAGGCAACTCCGGGATGCTGGCCTTCTAGGCAGAGTTCCTCTGTCCAGTGTCTGTGTTCCTTTGCCCATCTTCAACTTTTATTTTTATTTGCCAGCCTGAGATATGGCTTTATCTTTGCAACTCTGCCTAGAAGGCCAGCAACCTGGAGTCGCCTCTTCACTGTTGACGTTGAGACTGGTGTTTTGTGGGTACTATTTAATTAAGCAGCCAGTTGAGGACTTGTGAGGTGTCTGTTTCTCAAACTAGACACTCTAATGTACTTTTCCTCTTGCTCAGTTGTGCACCGGGGCCTTCAACTCCTCTTTCTATTCTGGTTAGAGCCAGTTTGCACTGTTCTGTGAAGGGAGTCGTACACAACGTTGTGCCAGATCTTCAGATTCTTGGCAATTTTGCACATGGAATAGCCTTCATTTCTCAGAACAAGAATAGACTGACGAGTTTCAGAAGAAAGTGTTTGTTTCTGGCCATTTTGAACCCACAAATGCTGATGCTCCAGATAATGTATATAAAAATATGTGTACACGCCTTGCAATTAGTGGTTTCGGCTATTTCAGCCACACTCGTTGCTGACAAGTTTATAAAATCAAGCACACAGCCATGCAATCTCTGCAGACAAACATTGGCAGTAGAATGGCCTTACTGAAGAGCACAGTGACTTTCAACGTGGCACTGTCATAAGATGCAACTTTTCCAACAAGACAAGTTCATCAAATTTCTGCCCTGCTAGAGCTGCCCCGGTCAACTACAAGTGCTGTTATTGTGAAGTGGAAACGTCTAGGAGCAACAACGGCTCAGACGAGAAGAGGTAGCCCACACAAGCTCACAGAATGGAACACTACTGTGTTCCAAACTGCCTCTGGAAGCAACGTCAGCACAATAACTGTTCGTCGGGAGCTTCATGAAATGGGTTTCCATGGCCTAGCAGCCGCACTCAAGTCTAAAATCACCATGTATCTATCAGTCTGACGGTATAATCTGGGTTCGGCATAGTGCCAACTGTAAAGTTTGGAGAAGGAGCAATAATGGTCTGAGGCTATTTTTCTTCATTCGGGCTAGGCCCCTTAGTTCCAGTGAATGGAAATCTTAACACTACAGCATAAAATGACATTCTAGACAATTCTGTGCTTCCAACTTTGTGGCAACAGTTTTTGGAATACCTCCATGTACAAAGCAAAGTTCATACAGAAATGGTTTGTCGAGATCGGTGTGGAAGAACTTGCCTGGCCTGCACAGAGCCCTGACCTCAACCCCATTGAACACCTTTGGGATGAATTGTAACCCCGACTGTGAGGCAGGCCTAATCTCCCAACATCAGTGCTCGACCTCACTAATGGTCTTTTGGCTGAATGGAAGCACATCCCCGCAGCAATGTTCCAACGTCTAGAGGAAAGATTGGAGGCTGTTATAGCAGCAAAGGGGGGGACCAACTCCATATTAATTCCCATGATTTTGGAATGAAATGTTTGACGAGCAGGTGTCTACATAGTTATGGTCATGTAATGTATGTTAAGTGAGGATGTATCTCTCATTGAACAAGCTTTCAAAGTGATGACCTTCTATTGAAAGTGAATTGAACGTTTAGTTGGTAAATATGCAACTTTCTGCCATGTTTCATTGGCGGGGTCTTTGAGTTTAATCCACTTCCAGCTCATAAGTGACTAGAGGGGACTATGGAAGGTGAATTAGGGAGCAGAGCCTGCAGTATTCTCAGCATTCTCTCCAGTTCAGAGTGTGACTTAGTGGATTAGAGGAACAGCCTCCTCTCTCAGCCTCCTGCGGCATGCTGTATGTGGCCTTTATTTTTCATGATACAACTGCATTGGAAGTGTATCGACTTGTCCATATTGGGAGTCCTTACGCCTAAAGGTTTTAGTTCTTAGTAACACTATATAACCTAGCATGCTTGGTCCTTTGATTTAAAGTCATCTATTTTTGTTTAAATGCTCACAAAAATCAGTAACTAGTATGCGCAATAGCTTTGCTGAATTACGAATAGCATTATCGGGCTCCCGAGTGGTGCTGCGGTCTAAGGTACTGCATCTCAGCGCTAGAGGCATCACTACAGACCCTGGTTCGATTCCAGGCTGTGTCACAACTGGCCGATATTGGGGGTCCCATAGGTAGGTGGACAATTGGCCCAGCATCGTCCAGGTTAGGGTTAGGCCGTGGTAGGCTGTAATTGTAAATAAGAATTTGTTCTTAACTGACTTGCCTAGTTAAATTTAAAAAATAAGAAAATAATAAGCAAATTCATCAAATGAATACACCAAACATTTGGTCCTCTATAAATAATATATGTACTGTATATAGGCTATATGACAAATGGATGGTGTGGTGTCGGTGCAAAGCCCTGCAGTGTGAAGTGTTGCCTCTCAGAGAAACACTCCGGCTAGCGTCATCCCTCTTCTCCTGAAACAGCATGCTACTCCACTTAGCAGCCTCCATTTGGGGTGGCAGAACAAACACTGTTTTAGCACTTTTATCTTAATGCACTGCACAACTCTGGAGCACTGAAGGCATGATTATTGTACAGAGACAAGAACGGCGTGCATTTAAAGCAAGGACTTATTTAAATAGAGACTTACTGCCAACCATGTGACACTCCTGCTTTTTCTTTTCCCCAGCCTCCTAGAGGGAGAATTAGTTTGTCTGTCTGTGCATTTCCTTAGCTTGTTTTCAATGGACTTATTCCGAAAGTCCCTTTTCTGTCACACTGATTCCGTGGATCCTTATCCTGAGTAAAATTGCAATGTTCTGCTGAATGTATTCATTGTAGAGTAGGGACTGTATCTTCCAGCTTATAGACTATCTGTTCATCCCTTCTGTCGGCTAGTTTGGCTCAGCACACAATTTCAAGGGGAGACATTTTGGGTGAAAATATGACACTAGGGTTTGATAGTGTGCATTTTGTTGAAATTGAAGAGGAGTGGCATATGGCCAGCATTGGCTCATGTCTCTCAGCAACAGGTGTGTAGGTGAGCCCCGGCAGACCACCGTAAAAGCCGATCTGGTGCCACGCCCGTCTAATGCGGTCTTTAGCATCTCTGATAAAATGCTCATCTCCAGCTGCTCCATGCATGCTGCTGGAAACCACAGCAACCCAGGCATGTTCCCACAGCTCCAGAGGCCATTGATTTAATGGTGGCACGGTGTCAATGGTGACCTCATCCACTGATGTCTGCACAGCTAATGCCCCAACATGTGACGTTGACACTCTACAAGACATACAGTGAGGGTGAGATGGATCGGCAGAGTGTGTCATATGTCTCTCTGTGGATGGTGGAGAATGATGGACACTCTACGTGAAGGCAGTGATGTCAGCAGAACTATTCTGAAATGTGTTGTGTTTTCCAAAAGACTTTGTCTGGGAAGTCTGTGTAGTCAGACAGAAATAGCTATAACAATCAGTCTTACCATGACATTCTAAATCATTTATATTTCGAAAAAACCTTTCAGACTATGCCATGTTTTGCTATTCAGACTATGAAAGATTCATTATCTATCAAATCAATCACCCACTAGTAATGTTAATGGCTTCAAGTGTTAGCAAAGTAACCGACCACAAACCACCCCAAAGGAGCTCAGAGTCTGTAGCTCATCAGCCCTCAATTTGGTGAGGAATGAGGGGCAAGAGAGGGAGAGAAAGACAGAGCGGGAGAAAAATGGAGGGAGAGAGAGAGGGGGAGAGCCACTGCCGCCCACCGCTGCCTGGCCCTGACACCTTGTGAAGAGCGCTCATTCATCACACGGCGTAGGGCTTGAGCCTCCGTAAATCACTGTGGATAAAGGACGCGCCGTAAAGAATGGAATTGTGAAGGTAAGGGTTTTAAATCCCCCTAGATGATCCGAGATAAACACAGAGAGACTTTTGACAGTCCCTCGTTACCGCCGCCAGCGAGAGGAGCTGTCACCGCTCCCCCCTCGCCTTTCATCTTGCGGTAACAGTCTGGCTGCTAATATCCTCAATTATCTCTGCAATATGTTGCTGGGAAAAAGGGAAAGTTCCGAAGGAAGCGTTCGCACAATTTAAAAGTTTTAATTTGACAGCTTGTGGTGTAATGATGGGTTCTGATGAGGGTAGGGGACCCCAGCCTACACCCATCCAGTGACAAATGATTGGGCTGTACCGGGGATGGTTAGTGGGTGTCAAGAGATGCTGGATCAGATGTCAAGAAGCCAAATACATGTTTCGCAGGATGATTTAAAAATCCTATTTACTCTCGGTGGAGAATGTGGGCAAGGTTTAATTATGGCAGGGCCATGACATTTCAACTGATGACAGTGGTGGTGGTAGACATGTCTGGGTATCTGTTTCTTCTCCTGCTCTAAGAGCCTGTTAACAGTTGTTTTGGAAAAGGAACATTAAATGTGTCTTTGTATAGAGTCAATCATAGACGTACTGAAGATGACAATAGTGACAATTTCACATGGGTTTTTCTCAATGTAATGGCCTTAGTTTGTTCTCAGTGGAGTACTTGTATTATATTTCATCTAACATACACAACTTTGGGGCAAAGCAGACAGGCACAGTTGAAGTCGGAAGTTTACATACACCTTAGCCAAACACATTAAAACTCAGTTTTTCACAATTCCTGACATTTAATCCAAGTAAAAATTCCCTGTCTCAGTTAGGCTCACCACTTTATTTTAAGAATGTGACATGTCAGAATAATAGGAGATAATTATTTATTTCAGCTTTTATTTATTTCATCACATTCCCTGTGGGTCAGAAGTTTACATACACTCAATTAGTATTTGGTAGCATTGCCTTTAAATTGTTTAACTTGGGTCAAACATTTCGGGTAGCCTTCAACAAGCCCCCCACAATAAGTTGGGTGAATTTTGACCCATTCCTCCTGACAGAGCTGGTGTAACTGAGTCAGGTTTGTAGGCCTCCTTGCTCGCCCACACTTTTTTAGTTCTGCCCACAAATTTTCTATAGGATTGAGGTCAAGGATTTATAGAATTGAGGTCAGCCTTTCAGGTTATGTCAATATAGGACTCATTTTACTGTGGATATAGATACTTTTGTACCTGTTTCCTACAGCATCTTCACATGGCTCAAGCCCTTTACTGTTGTTCTGAGATTGATTTGCACTTTTCGCACCGAAGTACGTTCATCTCTAGGAGACAGAATGCGTCTCCTTCCTGAGCGGTATGACGGCTGCGTGGTTCCATGGTGTTTATACTTGCGTACTATTGTTTGTACAGATGAACGTGGTACCTTCAGGCGTTTGTAAATTGCTCCCAAGGATGAACCAGACTTGTGGAGGTCTACAATTTTGTTTCTGAGGTCTTGGCTGATTTATTTTGATTTTCCCATGATGTCAAGCAGATACATCCACAGGTGCACCTCCAATTGACTCAAATTAGCCTATCAGAAGCTTGTAAAGCCATTGACACCATTTTTGGGACTTTTCCAAGCTGTTTAAAGGCACAGTCAACTTAGTGTATGTACATTTCTGACCCACTGGAATTGTGGTATAGTGAATTATAAGTGAAATAATCTGTCTGTAAACAATTTTTTGGGAAGAATGACTTGTGTCATGCACAAAGTAGATGTCCTAACCAACTTGCCAAAGTTATAGTTTGTTAACAAGAAATTTGTGGAGTGGTTGAAAAACTAGTTTTAATGACTCCAACCTAAGTGTATGTAATCTTTCGACTTCAACTGAATACTCACAATGTACTTATTGAACCTGAAATTCCATAATATTTAGCCACTCGTTGATATTGATATTCTTTGGAACCTGTATAACTAAATGGAGAGGAGTGAATTTGCATAGATAGGGCGTCCATCCGTCCGTCCGTCCGACTGATAACGACGGCGGAGTCACAGTGCATGATGGAGACACAGAGGGCATGCGACTGTCACATGAAGGTTGACTGGCTCATTAAAGGAAAGATCTCCCCCATGGCACCTAGTCAGGTAATTGTCTTTTTTCCCCTTCCATTTTTTCAATGCTGATATATATACATAGCTTCAGCTGGGGAGGATAAATCAATCATTTCAAGTGTCTTGGGTAATAAGTGAAAGTTATAAATCATGGGATTTGCTCTCAGGTTTATGAAATATTGGCTGTCGAGGTGGGATACATTATCCCCAGTCAGTTAGTCAGTCAGTGTTCCTGGACCGAAGCAGTCAGTCAGTCAGTGTTCCTGGACCGAGGCAGTCTGTTAGTCAGTCACTGTTCCTGGACCGAGGCAATCAAATCAAATTTTATTAGCCACATGCGCAGAATACAGCAGGTGTAGTAGACCTTACAGTGAAACGTTTACTTACAGGATCTAACCAACAATGCAGTTTTAAAAAATACGGATAAGAATAAGAAATAAAATTAGTTAAAGAGCAGCAGTAAAATAACAATAGCGAGACTATATACAGGAGTCTTATGGCTTGAGGGTAGAAGTCAGTCAGTGTTCCTGGACCGAGGTAGTGTCAGTCAATGCTCCTGGACCGAGGCAGGCAGACAGTCAGTGTTCCTGGACCGAGGCAGGCAGTCAGTCAGTGCTCCTAGACCGAGCCAGGCAGACAGTCAGTCAGTGCTCCTGGACCGAGGCAGCCAGTCAGTCAGTCAGTGTTCCTGGACCGAGGCAGGCAGACAGTCAGTCAGAGGTGCAGGTGTCAAAGCACATAGGCACGTATGCAATCTTTGGCTAATAAGAGGATCCATCTATAGAAGAAACGTTCACTCCATCAAGGGCTCTGTATGACGTGCAATTAGTCCTCACAATACAGATCTAGGATCTTAATTTGAGCCAGTTTGCTACAGCAAGAAAATAATCATGCAGCAACTGGACATTTTAATTATAATGTTGATTGTAATTATTTGAGATTTTTGTAGGGTTTCATACATTTTTGGTATGGGAAAATTTAGCCTGGAAATTCAAAGTGGAAATCACAAACTTCAGAAGCCTTTTTTAACCTCAAATACACTACATTTCCTTTATTCCAGGAAACATCTCCTGCAGCAGTGTGATCTCTTTAAGATCTTACATATGTATTAACATAGGGATCAGACCAGCGTTTTCATAGGGAGTATAACTCCATGTTCAACTTTGTTCACATCAAAGTACCAGTCTCAATCTTCCTACTGCTAGTGTAACTGCCTCCGGTTGTTGACTATTTCATGTGACTAGAATCAGTCCTAAGGCTGAACTTGATCGCTACAATGGTACACATATTTTATAGCTCGCATTAACAGGGTTCCCTTGATAGATAAAATAAGCAAATAGCTGGTTTGGTGATGGTGTGAAACCAGGATAACAAATGGGCCCTTTCTGATAACAACCCCCCTGTTAGACACCCTGGCATGAGAGACAGACGGAGAGATCGGTTGAGGAAAGAGGCAGAGCTGAAACAGCCCACTCTGCTCCCAGTGGAAAGCTCCATGCCCCACACAAGGAAGGATTGGGGAGATTTGTAATAGTCCTGCTGCTTTTGACAAAGTGACCCAGTGAGACCTTCATCCTCATTGCCTCCGTGAAAAGGGCATCGGCAGTCGAGCTGTAGCTGAGATAAGTGGGGATCTGTCGTTTTGGGCTGCTCTGTTATAAATGGCTGCCACCTCAATCACATGAGACAAGAGCGCTATCTCCCGTGACAACCTCTTTCTGACTTGACATGCAAAAATCTAATTGATACAAGGAGAGGGGAGGAGAAGGGGAGAGAGATTGAGGAGATATGGCTTTGGGGGAAAAAAATTCTTTACATCGAAGTTGAAAAGCTGTCTGTGGCAGGAAGAGACAATTTTCTATCTGCACAGGGACCACAGATGGAACATGTAGGCTGTTGTACCACCCACTGTACAAATTCCATGACAATACCTGCATGCTGACAGTACCATAGCCTTTGGATATCATTTACAGGGTCATAAATTCATGCGTTTTGAATACCATAAGCCATTATAAGAGTTGCTGTTTTTCACCACTTAGTGACCTGCGTGTGCTGTGGGTACGGCAGAAGAGGCTCATATTCTAGGATGAGGGTAAGAGATTATACAACCTTGACTGTGTGTTTTATGTGGGTGTTGCTATGGACAAGCGCAGTACTTTGTTGATCAGAGTGTGTCTGAAATAGCAGAGTTGGTTGACAGAGGAGGTTGGCTGAGGAGATAGAGGAGTGTGGGTTGAAAAGATCCATATATCTGTTCTTTTATCTCTCTCTGTGGCTTTCACTTAATAATATACTTATTGGGACTTTTCTACTGCCTAAATATTAACTTTTTTCTTATCGAGTCCAATCTTGCCGAGTTAGATGAGCAAGTTGGTCATACAATGCTTGTGTTTTCGACCACTTTTGAGTTCTCAACCACTTTTGAGTTGAAGTAGCTTTCTTTGTGCCGTTTTGGAAATTGGAAATACTGTTTAACGTCTCTTATTAAACAAACATACAAAATGAAAGCATTCCCTCTTGAACATACCAAGTGATTAAACTTAATATCTTTGAAATCTACACAGCTTAATCTTGTACAAAGATACACTGACTGCTGGCAAAGACCTAGAAGACCAAAGTGTGAAGAAAGCGATCAGCAGGATAAAAGTGAGTGTGAGAAACTCAGAGAAAAATGAGTACATGTGGTGAAGGGCGTATGATAGAGGTCAAACCCAGCCCCATGTGCACCTGGTCCCCCTAGCGAGGCCATTTGCCGTCACCTCCACTGCTGCTCTACACCACCAAGACACCCCTCTCTGCATTCAATCCATTCAGGAAACACTGTGCCCTTCCCACCAACATCCTGATGTTTGATTCATTCTCCAAAACCCGGAGGACACTCATAACAAAAACAGGAAAAAGGGAGGAGAGAAAAGGAAAGAGAAAAAAATAAATTAGAAAAAGACTGAAACGTCAGATTTGTAATTCCCATTTGTGGACGTGAATGAGGGGCCCAACACAGAACAACAGAGAATACGTGGTTTCATGGGGCCAAAGGACAAAGAGGAGAAAACAAACAAATCAAGAACTGCTCCACCCCACCGCCAACCCTCCTCTCCTTTGCCTCTTTTGTTTGACTCAAGGTTTGTGGAGTGGATGGGGCCTGGAGATGCCTGCGGGGGGTGGGGGGTTGCTTTGCTCGGCACCTCTCAACGTGCTCTCTCTTAATCAGAGGTTGATTAAGCACACTTTGAGAAGCATGGATTATGGGGCTCCCCTCGGACCAAGCTAAATTGGTCGGAAGGGAAGGAAGGCAGAGCGTGTATCGCAGCCAGGGGAACTTTTGATGTGTCAGTCAGTGCGTCTGGCATGGTTTGCTTTTATTGACCTCCCCAGCCTTGATTTGTGACAGATCCCCCGGTGCTGGGGTGAGAAAGGAAGGGAGGGTGGGGTGGGGAAGGTAAAAAAATATTGAGCTGCTGTGCAAGAAAAGAATCCCCCAAATTCTGCTGACCCAATGGAATGGTCCCAAACGTAGCACGGCGTGCACTGCATAAAAAACATCAACAAAGCATCAGCAGCCGAGCAAAACGATTGGCTTGATTGAAACTAAAGACATTTCCCACCGAGCCCCTACGTTTTGAATCAGAGAACACAATGTAAACAGCAGGTTTCACTCACAGATATTGTATCTCATCTACAGTTAATGTGTTGAAGAAAGTGCCTTTGCATAGGTTTCAACGTCCGTACCCATTTCTAGACAGCGTGTGCCGTTTATGGATTCATGGATACTAGTAGTATGATGCTTTCTTCCCGTGTGCTGTGCTCTGACTGGTTTGTAACCCCTTCAGAAAGGGTAGGCATTATTCATGTTGTGCTGGTAGCAGCACTGTTAATGTAATGAGTCAGGTTGTTAATGTGATCTCGCCTCAGACACAAAGGGTCAACCTGAGACCCTGACTGACGCAGACAGAGGCCTCTGCGCCCTACATAACAACGATGGGACGTGTCATAGCTGATTTATATTGCCTTTGAACCTGCCAATAGTAAGACCTTGTGGGCTTGCCTTTAAAAGAAGCCTGCAAAAGAGAGCACTGGCAGCCAGGGAGATAACATGAACGCTGTGTTCCCACCTATTGAAAGCCTGGCGCGGTACAGCGGAAGGCTTTTAAAGGCATCCATGTAATCTAAACGTGTCATTTCTCTCACACAGCACAGCACAGCGCTGGGATGCATTGATATCAGATAGCCCTGAGATGAATCTGACTTGACCTGTGAACATCAGAGTGGATGGCTTCTGCATCGCTACACAGGCATGAGAGGAATCAGCAATGGGTTCTAGGAGATAGGCATCGACACAAATTCAACTAGGCACAACACACCATTTTCGATAGCATACTGTAGGTACAGAACATATAGATTTAATAATAACGAGATACGCATTAATGTCATTTCAAACTGTCAAGTCTCTCCAGACAGGATGTCAACCAGTCTGCTTATCATTTTGCCACCATTTTATTTACATCACAGAACATAGCTGCACAAACACCCTATCCATCCCTGAACACAACGCCATGGTAACTGGAGGAGGGAGATGCACTGTGTGTTTTTGAAGCAGCCTTATTAACTCAACCCACTTGCCCATGTAATTAAAGTTTGCTTACAGTGCAGGTAATATTCAATATGTAACCTGCGAAGGCACACAGTAATTATGTGGGGCGTGACTGACAGAGATCAGGCAAAACAAACAAAGCGGGCCACAGCCATCAGTCAAGTCAGTGTTGGGCCAGGTTAATAAGCATGCTCCTGCAGCTCCGTTAGATGAAGTCTGGGACTCATTCCTAGCTAATCCAATTACAGTTTGATTTTAAGGAGCTTTTTTACAACGTCACTGTCACAGACCATTTAAAATAGTCCCACTCCGGACCTTTATGAAGCTATCCCAAGTGGACAGTATTAACAAGGTAAAGAAAGTCCTTCACGAGAACTCAACAAAACCTTGAGAGGAACCAGACTCATTGACATGGGCAAATACCAAATTAGAGAACATTTGACTTATCTGGCCAGTGCAAATTGTGACTATATTAGAGTTGGATGGGTACAGTCCAGCTCTCTGTCCCGGGGTCTGGGAGGCAGACAGGACAAATCTGTGTTTATTGGGAGAATCCCACATGTAGTGGAGTGGACCTGTGATCGATTGGGATCTGAAGTGGCTTAGCTGTGCCTCTGTGTGTCAATAGCGTCACCTTCTCCCTCACCTCTCTGATAAACCGTAGGCTCCTGCTCCACATATACCCCAGGCTGTGGACACACAAACTGTCTCTATGCTGAGCCATCCCTGAGTCATCCCAGTCTCTAAATGCACCAAATGCAGGAGCCCAGACTCTGAGGGGTTAAGTGTTGAATTGAGGAGACATTAGAATGCACTTCACAGCACCCTGGCACGGTAGATTGAAACAAGGATTTAATTGGCTCCATATCAGGGTTAGATAGTGCCGTTGTTGACTTTGACAGAAAAACAAGGTGACTGATATTATGGAGATAAGCAAAAATCCCAACTCAATCACATCAATACGTTTCTAAGGCGCGTACAGGTGGCTCGCCTTGCAACCAATGACAGTGGCGCTCGCTGAAAAGATAGGCATCGGAGGTTGTGTCTTGTGTCTGCATTGTCACACGTCTATTGCTGTGTGTGTGCATGTCAATTTCTCTGACAATCATCACAGTGTAGTTGTTTCAACATGATCTTGGCACAGAGGTCATGGTATTCAAAGGCATTTCAGTTGCTCTAGTTCCTGCTTCCTCACAGAGCATTACAGGAAGCCCCATCAAAAGGGTCACCTTTGAGCAGTGCTTTATGGGTATTTGTTTCATAAGCGACTGTATTACTTCACCCATACACTATAACTGTGAAAGCTGTTAGGATGTAATTCCACACACATGTATCCATGAAATTTTACTCGTTGAGGTATTAATTTAAAAAAATGTTTTAATCTATTTTCTTTAAGAGGACCCATTTCTAGGGGATTTGACCTAACAATGGAAGGCCTAAACACTTAGTGGCAGCAGGACATGTGCATTACAGGTGAAGCCCTTTCTTTGTGTGGCGAAACCTCAGACTGGGTGAACACACTGGTGTTGACACTGTCTCTCTTTGTCTAAGCCCATTATCTTGTGCCCCGCAGTTTGCTTCATTCATTCCAAAATGCCACTCTTCGCATATGAGAGCATATCAGTCTCCATGGAAACTCATTTTACCAATACTTTGTCGGCACCAAATGACCCTGCTCTCATACTTACCATCACAGCTCTTTGCATGGAGGTGGCCTGTTTTCATTTGGAGATGAAACATTTTAAGGCAAATGTAGCCCCCCGCTGGCTTGCTAGCTGTGATACTGAATTCTGAGGTGGAGCATGTAGAAAGGCCAATGTGATGTATTCATAACCATTTCCAGAGGTTTTCAGAAAGAATGCTCACTGAACTGTTTCTATTGAGGACATTTTGTTGGTCACATACCTTCCATTCAATCTGTCAGATGGCTTGACTTACAAATCATCTTCTGTTAAAGTGTTGTGGACATGTGGAATCTCACTGTACTCTAATCACATATCTAAATTTAATATCATACCCATAACCACCTCAGCAAGTTACCTCACTGATTTGTTTAACTGCTGAAATGCTTAACATTGCCAAATGTTCAATGTTTTTCATAAATTAGTTTTTTACATTTTAATGATAGACAACCACAGATGGCAGTAGCACAGTGCACGGACATAATATGTACATCTGTATGCTCTATTTTTACGCTACTATCCTTAGCTATTTCTGTAGTTATGTATTGACCAGGATCCGTTTCAGGAAGTATTGGCTGTGGATCAATGAGGCCACAGGATTCTCTTTGGAATATTTACACTTGTGTCTTTCTCTGCAAGGCCCACAGATAATTGGTTGAAGGGAGAGTCCAGGAAGGTCAGCCAAGAAAGCAGCCGTAGGTGCCAGCGTGAAATCTACAGCAACTACAATTACTTCAACAGTGAGCGGCTGGAACAAGGTGAATGACAGGTAGGAAATAATTCATATGAATTACCTGCTGTATTATGAATAACCACCTGCTGAGAGGACATCACACGGTCAGTTATAAGCCAAATTGGTTTTCAATAGTCCTTTTTTTGTCATTTGTTGGCAATTACCCTAGTTCTCGTGATAATATAGTCACAAATGAACCTCCGAGAACAATTCTTCCTTATGGCTTTTTGGGAGGGACAAGGTTGAAGTTGGCATGCAAGTGATCACACCATTATAGTTTGGTTACTACTCTTTCCTCTGATATTTTTTTTACTTATTCTATTGAAGCTGATGCTTACCTTTTTCCAAGCCAGCTTTCTCCTATTAATAATTAATTATAAATTAACCAAAAAAACATGCAGTATATAGCTTACATTTGACACTTGACTGTGACACACACGACTACTGTAAGTTATTCTATAAGAAATCCTCCCATCCCAGAGATCACTTATCACCTTCCGTTTTTTGAGGCGGTAAATATCTGACCTTGCAGTGCAGAGACATAAAGTCTGTCACTCAAACAATTATGACTTCTTTGTTTCCCTCTGGATATCATTCTCGAGAGGAGACTCAAGCAGTCTGAGTACTTAAACCTGGTGAGTCAGTGCTCCTAGTGGAATGGTTGTCTCTCCCCACCTCCAAATCCTAGACTGGTTGCCTCAGGATACAGAGGATGGGGAGAAAAAGCCTAATTGGTGCTGAATGAAGTGTGGACCATTAATGGATGGCAATAATATATTATATATATTATATTATATTATATTATTATTATATTATTATTATATTAATAATAGTTGAGATTTTACGACTCCCTCCACATTAGGCCTTTAAGAGACTTTCACCTGTAGAAAAGGACACCTCGTACTTTCTGCTATCTCTTCCTGTCAAGGTGTTACAGTGTATGATAAAGGACAAGAGGGAGGACACCTCCGATAAGGCCATGACAAACAGCAACACCTGATGTAAAGCTGTGGTGTATGTATTACCCAGATAGTTGGAAGCTGAACAGTATCATTCATGAAGGACAACCTATTCCAAGCCATTTATAATTCCTTTGTGGTTGCTATGACTGCCAGTGGTGAACAGCAGGGGGTGGAACATGGAATGGCTAGCTGGTGTAATATAGTCACATATGTGGTCTCACGTCCCCTTGCACGGTGTTGACCACAACATTCGGTGCTATCAGACCTTTTCTACTGGAAAATGATGAAGGCTCCACACTGTTTGCATTTCAGTTGATGAGGAAATGTCAGAGCATTTCAAAGAAGGCTTCTGTTTACCCATGTTTAATAACCCTCAGCATAGGAAAGCCTTTGAAACTCTTACCATGTCCAGAGACATTGCATGATCGTGTTGGAATCTAGAAGAGAAAAGATTTAAGAAAATAGAATACTTTGATGAATGTGTTCTGTGTTATAAAACAATTTGGGGAACATCTTTGGTGCAACACTAGATGACATAAAAGGGTCTCAGAGCTACAGTAAAAAGTCTATAGTAGCTAGAAACAGTGTTGAAAAATCTCTTAACATTAGGGAAACAACGCAACACATAAGGAATTGTTGATTCAACAAAGGTAAAAACCATCATTACAATACAATATTATTTCAAAGTCTGGGGTTAAATTATTGAATTGCAATTTCTCGCTTGATAAATATCAATTTGAGACAGACAGGGCACATTTGCTTGGGAGTATAATATTTTTCTATGTCAACTAGAAGTCCTTTTAAATCAGAGGATCCAAGTATTTTCGCCTCATTTGATCAATGTATTTCATTTGAATCCTATCATTTCTCATGCACCACCATTCACAGTGAAATTTCACTCTATGGTCATTTTTCTGTGTGAACTGGAGATCAGAGATGGTTGATTGTGGAGGACCCTTGTCCAGACATATTTCACAGTGTCCTCTGAAGGAGTAACTCCAGCACCCTGTAAGGTGACTTCTCATTATACTTCAACTTCATGTTATTAACTTCTTGTTAACAATGCAGGATGGATAGCAGCAGTGGCACCCCGAGGGCCCTGGCTAATGTCTCCTGTAGTATGTCGAGTGCCACAAGCCTATATATCTCACTTCTCAATTAGAAATGTCTGGAAAGGGAAATTAACATAGGCTGCATCATGAAATGCCTGACAACAGAGCTGATACAATTACAATAGAGTGATTAAAAAATATGAAAAAGGTGATGTATTACATTGATCATAAATGCATTCCCAATTAATTTAGTTGAACAGTACGTTATAATGTTGTAGTTAAAATATGTCCTATTAGTGTTTGGCTCATGCATGCATAAGAATTAATTATTGAATAATTGTTAGTGTATTTCAACAGTGGCAAGGCTGTGAAGGATGATGTATTTTCTTCAGTGGCTGTCCAGAGATAGGGCTTAATTACAGTGGATTGCCTTATCTCCTCGCTTTAATCCGCTTTTTGGAGTCTCCCCCGCCCGCTCACACCATCTAGTCGATATCATCAGACCGCTGGCACAGCCACAGAGAGAAAGTGATCCCCATTTCTCCGTCACATTAAGGGTCATTCATGGAGTCTCCGCCTCAGCCCTGACTTAGAGCACGATGTGGAAGAGCTAAGAAGAATGGTCTGTATAGAATATGACCCTCATATATCAGGTCAGAGCTCCCTGGCACATACACACTAGTATACTCTTTGTCAACGGATTAGACTTCAACAACAACTATAACGCTATCAGAAAATTGTCTCAGTTCTTTGCCAAAAGCAGTTTTTATGGACATGGCCTCCACTAGCTGTGATGTTTTAAAGGTGTGTTTATATTCGGATGCTTTCCAGTAGTGCTTTACTTCCATATTGCCAAAAATGGTTTGTCAGTTGGATTAGGACTATGATAAAAGAGGCAATGTTGTTGAAATTGCTCTGTTTTCTTCATTTACATGTAATTCAATCAATCCATTGAAACAGCGGGGGGTGACACGGCTAAATTCTGTACACCGAATACAACATGCCAACTGCTGATCTTGTAGTGATGGTAATAGCACTGTCAAGTTTGACAATTCCGAGAAAGCAATACTGTTATTCCCCATATTCATTTTTCTAAATCTAATTTTACTTTCATTTCTTCACCAACACAGAGCTGTCAAGCTGAACATGTAATTCAATGAGCGTCAGCCGTTGGCTTGATCATTTCTTCATTTTATTTTTAATGGTGCATATACCATTCAAAATTACTTCAGTTTGAGGATACGTAAATCATTTGGTGCTTCTACTGGACTTGACTGTGGTTTGCAGTAATCTGAGGCTGTGTCCAGGCTATATTCATCCAGTGTTATGTATGCCAGTGTTGTGTAGTCTCCCTAAAGGCTTGGGGGAGAGGGGAACATTTGATCGGAGAGTGATGTGTACTGCAATGCCTGAGACTATGGCCCTCTTTATTCAGAGTTGCGGCCGAAATGGGCTGTCAAAATGGAGGAAATTGAAACCAGTCAATATTGCACATCTCAGGCTGCTGAGGCATTGTGAGAACAGCCTATCTTAAATTGCCAACAGCAGTCAAAGCCAGAGCAGATATCAACACAAGGGCACACACACACACACACACACACACACACACACACACACACACACACACACACACACACACACACACACACACACACACACACACACACACACACACACACACACACACACACACACACACACACACACACACACACAAAGCCCTCCCCCACCCCCAATGCTAAATGCCTCATATCTGTTGGAACCACAGAGAATGGCATCTGAAAAACATGCTTAAGCCAAGGTCGTTCCTTCCTATGTTAGAAAGAAACAGCAAAATAATGCCTGCATCTGTCTGGCAGTCATCAAGTCCCTTGGACCAATCACTCTGTGAGTGCTGAGATCATTTTAATGAGAGGAGGTGAGTAGTGGTTTCTCCTCTCAGCTTTCATCCCTCAGTGGAGCACTATGAAAAGAGCTTTCCAGGCAAACAGTTTGCTGTTCTCAGGATTTGGAGAAACCTTTTTAATCCCCACCACCTTGTTAAATAGCGGGATTTGAAGCCTGTTTCTTAATCAAGTCTCAGTACAAATAAGATCATCTCCCGTCTTTCTCAGCCTTTCCCTGTGCGGAGTGGGAATTATAGGTGTTCTAGTGGTACTTGTGTTGGTTGTTTTATCTGAGACGTTTGAACAACACTTCAGCTGTTTCCAAGCAGGCGGCGGTACACTACAGTAATTTTCATCAGCTCGCTTGTTCAGGTAATGTTCCTCCAGGAACACTGATCTCAGGGCTTATCTTGTTAAGAGCCCCCTGCCATCTTAAAGAAATGACTGGCTGGCGGAGACTGGGCCCAGCTTTTAGGAACCTTATTGGGGATGGGAGAATGACACTAATTAGACTCATTGACGTGTTTAAAAATCAAGCTCGGTACATTCACTTGTTTGAATTTGCTTGTTTGAATCAAAAGCTGGATTGGTGCTCAATTGCAGAGTATAAAGAATAATCTTCTAGTTTGAAATGACATAGAGAATCAACAAAAATGTGTCATAATATTAGGTATATCGAAAACACTTTGGATGGAATTGTATCATGACACAATGCATTTCAAAGCACATAAAAAGTAAACAATATATTTACCTGCACAGGGACACAATAGGAAGCAGCTTCTGAGATGCAGCTTCTGAGATGGGTAGGCACAATGTTGTTTACACCTGCAATACAGTGTAGACATAAGACAAAACAGTAGAGTGAAGAGGAAGCACTCCCCCATCAAAATCAATGGGGCCGCAGTGGAGCGAGTCAAAAGCTTCAAAGGTTCCTTGGCATGCACATCACTGATGACCTGAAATGCTGCCATCACCTTGGGGAAGAAGGCGCAACACTGCCACTTCAACCTCACGCAGTTGAAGAAATTCTGCATGGCCCCTAAGACCCTCACAAACTTCTATAGATGCACCATTGAGTGCATTCTGTCAGGCTGCAGCACCTCCTGGTACGGCAACTGTAACGCCCTCAACCGCATCACCGAGGGCACACTGCCTTCCCTCCAGAACATTTATAGCACTCAGTGTCAAAGGAAGGCCAAGAAGATCAGCAAGGACCTCAACCATCCGAGCCACGGTCTGTTTACTATGCTACCATCTAGCTGACAGAGACTGTACAGGTTTATCAGAGCCGGGACCAAGACACTGAGAAACAGCTTCTATCACGAGGCCATCAGACTGTTGAACAGCCATCACTAGCCAGATACCTGCCCGGTTCTCAGCCCTGATCCTTGAGACTAATGCCCCATATATGTATATTCAGAAAGTTTTCAGACCCCTTGACTTTTTCCATATTTTGTTACGTTACAGCCTTATTCTAAAATGGATAAAATATTTTTTTCCTCATCAAACTACCCCCTAATGACAAAGCAAAACCAGGTTTTAGAAATGTCTGCAAATGTTTGCAA
>NC_088225.1:16172069-16222335 GCF_036934945.1 Oncorhynchus masou masou | reverse complement strand
CCCTTTACTTAGTACTTTGTTGAAGCACCTTTGGCAGCAATTACAGCCTCGAGTCTTCTTGGGTATATTGCTGCACAGCAATTTTCAGGTCTCTCCAGAGATGTTAGAATGGGTTCATGTCTCGGCTCTCGCTGGGCCACTCAAGGACATTCAGAGACTTGTCCCGAAGCCACTTCTGCATTGTCTTGGCTGTGTGCTTAGGGTCGTTGTCCTGTTGGAAGGTACATTTTTTCCCCAGTCTGAGGTCCTGAGCGCTGTGGAGCAGGTTTCATCAAGGATCTCTCTGTACTTTGCTCTGTTCATCTTTCCCTCAATCCTGACGAGTCTCCCAGTCCCTGCCGCTGAAAAACATCCCCACTGCATGATGCTGCCACCACCATGCTTCACCATAGGGATGGTGCCAAGTTTCCTCCAGACGTGACGCTTGGCATTCAGGCCAAAGAGTTCAATCTTGATTTTATCAGACCAGAGGATCTTGTTTCTCATGGTCTGAGAGTCCTTTAGGTGCCTTTTGGTAAACTCCAAGCGGGCTGTCATGTGCCTTTTACGGAGGAGAGGCTTCCGTCTGGCCTCTCTACCATAGAGGCCTGATTGATATAGTGCTGCAGTGATGGTTGTCCTTCTGGAAGCTTCTCCTATCTCCATAGAGGACCTCTGGAGCTCTGTCCCGATTGGTCAGATTGGCCGGGCAGCCAGCTTTAGCAAGAGTCTTGGTGGTTTCAAACTTATTATATTTAAGAATGATGGAGTGAAACGTCAATATAGGGACAAAGTGGAGTCGTAATTCAACTACTCAGACACAAGACGTATGTGGCAGGGTCTACAGGCTACAGGGTCACGGACTGCAAAAAGAAAACCAGCTACTTCACAAACACTAACGTCTTGCTTCCAGACAAACAAAACACCTTCTTTGCCCGCTTTGAGGAAAAATACAGTGCCACCGACGCGGCCAGCTACCAAGAACTGCACCCCCCCTCCTTCTCCATGGCCAACGTGAGTAAGACATTTAAACGTGTTAACCCTCACAAGGCTGCCCTAGCCGCGTGTTGGTGTGTTTACGGACATATACAATCTCTCCCTATCCAAGTATGCTGTCCCCACATGCTTCAAGATGGCTACCAATGTTCCTGTTCCCAAGAAGGCAAAGATAACTGAACTGATTGTCTATTTCCCTGTAGCACTCACTTCTGTCATCATGAAGTGTTTTGAGAGACTAGTCAAGGATCATATCACCTACACCTTACCTGTCACCCTTGACCCACTGCAATTTACCAACAGCCCCAATAGGTCCACAGACGATGCAATCGCCTACACATTGCACACTGCCCTAACCCATCTGGACAAGAAGAATACCTACAGTGCCTTGCGAAAGTATTCGGCCCCCTTGAACTTTGCGACCTTTTGCCACATTTCAGGCTTCAAACATAAAGACATAAAACTGTATTTTTTTGTGAAGAATCAACAACAAGTGGGACACAATCATGAAGTGGAACGACATTTATTGGATATTTCAAACTTTTTTAACAAATCAAAAACTGAAAAATTGGGCGTGCAAAATTATTCAGCCCCTTTACTTTCAGTGCAGCAAGCTCTCTCCAGAAGTTCAGTGAGGATCTCTGAATGATCCAATGTTGACCTAAATGACTAATGACGATAAATACAATCCACCTGTGTGTAATCAAGTCTCCGTATAAATGCACCTGCACTGTGATAGTCTCAGAGGTCCGTTAAAAGCACAGAGAGCATCATGAAGAACAAGGAACACACCAGGCAGGTCCGAGATACTGTTGTGAAGAAGTTTAAAGCCGGATTTGGATACAAAAAGATTTCCCAAGCTTTAAACATCCCAAGGAGCACTGTGCAAGCGATAATATTGAAATGGAAGGAGCATCAGACCACTGCAAATCTACCAAGACCTGGTCGTCCCTCTAAACTTTCAGCTCATACAAGGAGAAGACTGATCAGAGATGCAGCCAAGAGGCCCATGATCACTCTGGATGAACTGCAGAGATCTACAGCTGAGGTGGGAGACTCTGTCCATAGGACAACAATCAGTCGTATATTGCACAAATCTGGCCTTTGTGGAAGAGTGGCAAGAAGAAAGCCATTTCTCAAAGATATCCATAAAAAGTGTTGTTTAAAGTTTGCCACAAGCCACCTGGGAGACACACCAAACATGTGGAAGAAGGTGCTCTGGTCAGATGAAACCAAAATTGAACTTTTTGGCAACAATGCAAAACGTTATGTTTGGCGTAAAAGCAACACAGCTCATCACCCTGACAACACCATACTCACTGTCAAACATGGTGGTGGCAGCATAATGGTTTGGGCCTGCTTTTCTTCAGCAGGGACAGGGAAGATGGTTAAAATTGATGGGAAGATGGATGGAGCCAAATACAGGACCATTCTGGAAGAAAACCTGATGGAGTCAGCAAAAGACCTGAGACTGGGACGGAGATTTGTCTTCCAACAAGACAATGATGCAAAACATAAAGCAAAATCTACAATGGAATGGTTCAAAAATAAACATATCCAGGTGTTAGAATGGCCAAGTCAAAGTCCAGACCTGAATCCAATCGAGAATCTGTGGAAAGAACTGAAAACTGCTGTTCACAAATGCTCTCCATCCAACCTCACTGAGCTCGAGCTGTTTTGCAAGGAGGAATGGGAAAAAATGTCAGTCTCTCGATGTGCTAAACTGATAGAGACATACCCCAAGCGACTTACAGCTGTAATCGCAGCAAAAGGTGGCGCTACAAAGTATTAACTTAAGGGGGCTGAATAATTTTGCACGCCCAATTTTTCAGTTTTTGATATGTTAAAAAAGTTTGAAATATCCAATAAATGTCGTTCCACTTCATGATTGTGTCCCACTTGTTGTTGATTCTTCACAAAAAAATACAGTTTTATGTCTTTATGTTTGAAGCCTGAAATGTGGCAAAAGGTCGCAAAGTTCAAGGGGGCCGAATACTTTCGCAAGGCACTGTATGTAAGAATGCTGTTCATTGACTATAGCTCAGCATTCAACACCGTAGTACCCTCCAAGCTCATCATTAAGCTTGAGGCCCTGGGTCTCAAACCCGCCCTGTGCATTTGGGCCATGGATTTCCTTATGGGCCGCCCCCAGGTGATGAAGGTAGGAAACAACATCTCCACTTCGCTGATCCTCTACACTGGGGCCCCACAAGGGTGCATGCTCAGCGCCCTCCTGTACTCCATTTTCACCCATGACTGCGTGGCCATGCACACCTCCAATTTGATCATCAAAGTTTCAAGTTCCACGGTGTACACATCCCGGTACAGCAAATGCACCACCCACAACCGCAGTGCTCTCCAGAGGGTGTGCAGTCTGCACAACGCATCACCGGGGGAGAACTACCTGACCTCCAGGACACCTACAGCACCCGATGTCACAGGAAGGCCAAAAATATCATCAAGGAGAACAACCACCCAAGCCACTGCCTGTTCACCCCGTCAATGCCATCAGACTGTTAAACAGCCATCACTAACACAGAGAGGCTGCTGCCTACATACATACTTGAAATCATTGGCCACTCTAACAAATGGATCACTAGTTACTTTATTAATGCCACTTTAACAATGATGTTTACATATGTGCTTCACTACTCATCCCAGATGTATATACTGTATTGTTTTACCATCTACTGCATCTCGTCTATGCCGGTCGGTCATGACCCATCCATATATTTATATGTACATATTCGTATTCCACCCCTTTTACTTAGATATATGTGTATTAAGTAGTTGTTGTGGAATTGTTTGATTACTTGTTAGATATTGCTGCACTGTCGGAACTATTAGAGGCACAAGCATTTCGCTACACTCGCAATAACATCTGCTAACCATGTGTATGTGACCAATAACATTTGATTTGATTTGGAGGCCACGTGTTCTTGGGGACCTTCAATGCTGCAGACATTTTTTGGTACCCTTCCCCAGATCTGTGCCTCCACACAATCCTGTCTCTACTGAGCTCTAAGGACAATTCCTTCGACCTCATGGCTTGGTTTTTGCTCTGACATGCACTGTCAACTGTGTGACCTTATATAGACAGGTGTGGGCCTTGCCAAGTCATGTCCAATCAATTGAATTTACCACAGGTGGACTCCAATCAAGTTGTAGAAACATCTCAAGGATGATCGATGGAAACAGGATGCACCTGAGCTCAATTTTGAGTCTCATAGCAAAGGGTAAAAGTGAATACTTATGTAAATAAGGTATTTCTGTTTTTTTATTTAATGCATTTGCTAAAATGTATAAACCACTGTTTCTGCCTTGTTATTATGTGGTATTGTGTGTAGATTGAAGAGGATTTTTTTTAAGTGTAATCCATTTTAGAAAAAGTCTGTAACATAACATAATACGGAAAAGGGATGGGGTCTGAATACTTTCCGAAGGCACTTTAGATTCATTGTATGCTGGTCACCTCATATTCTCTTTATATCCTGTTATTTACACACTGTGTATGTACAGTATGTACTGTATTCTGGACATAGTTCATCCCAATATACCTACTACTGTACATTCCATTTTCCTTCCAAATGATACACTGTCTACACAGCACTAATGTTCCCACTAAGCTGCACACATGCGCAGAAGAACCTCCTCCAGGACTGCCACGCAGATGAACCTCCTCCAGGACTGCCATGCAGAAGAACCTCCTCCAGGACTGCCACGAAGAAGAATCTCCTCCAGGACTGCCACGCAGAAGAACCTCCTCCAGGACTGCCACATAAAAGAACCTCCTCCAGGACTGCCACGTAGAAGAACCTCCTCCAGGACTGCCACGCAGAAGAACCTCCTCCAGGACTGCCATGCAGAAGAACCTCCTCCAGGACTGCCACGCAGAAGAACCTCCTCCAGGACTGCCACGAAGAACCTCCTCCAGGACTGCCACGCAGAAGAACCTCCTCCAGGACTGCCACGCAGAAGAACCTCCTCCAGGACTGCCACGCAGAAGAACCTCCTCCAGGACTGCCACGAAGAAGAACCTCCTCCAGGACTGCCACGCAGAAGAACCTCCTCCAGGACTGCCACATAGAAGAACCTCCTCCAGGACTGCCACGCAGAAGAACCTCCTCCAGGACTGCCACGCAGAAGAACCTCCTCCAGGACTGCCACGCAGAAGAACCTCCTCCAGGACTGCCATGCAGAAGAACCTCCTCCAGGACTGCCACGCAGAATAATCTCCTCCAGGACTGCCAAACAGAAGAACCTCCTCCAGGACTGCCAAACAGAAGAACCTCCTCCAGGACTGCCAAACAGAAGAACCTCCTCCAGGACTGCCACGCAGAAGAACCTCCTCCAGGACTGCCACGCAGAAGAACCTCCTCCAGGATTGCCACATAGAAGAACCTCCTCCAGGAGTGCCACATAGAAGAACCTCCTCCAGGACTGCCACGCAGAAGAACCTCCTCCAGGACTGCCACGCAGAAGAACCTCCTCCAGGACTGCCACATAGAAGAACCTCCTCCAGGACTGCCACGCAGAAGAACCTCCTCCAGGACTGCCACATAGAAGAACCTCCTCCAGGACTGCCACGCAGAAGAACCTCCTCCAGGACTGCCACGCAGAATAATCTCCTCCAGGACTGCCACGCAGAAGAACCTCCTCCAGGACTGCCATGCAGAAGAACCTCCTCCAGGACTGCCAAACAGAAGATCCTCCTCCAGGACTGCCACACAGAAGAAATGCCAGGTCGTGCAGAGACGCAAGAGATTGAACATCACTGAGTTTGCCCCAATAGTTTGCACTATATAGATCAATGTTTTTATTTGACCTAATCAACATTATATCAGCCCCTTTTCAATGCAACAAACCAAAACAAATCTAACTTTGCAAGATTGAGTCTGTGATTTTGTTGTAGGCAGAACCAGAACGCAACGGAGTAGAATTCTATTGGCTGAGGTAGCCCATGAGCGGTCTTTCAATCACCCCTGAGTCAATGTGCTTTTCAGATCAGTTTAGATCAGCAGAGCCATGCGTGTGCACGTGTTGATATTCTTTGCTAGTTAGTGAGTTATTAGCCCAGTTATAGATACGTATAGGTCAGCAATGGGAAGTTACTGCTTCCTACACACAAAACGTGTAGGCTACATTTCTTTAAATCAGTAAAAAGCTTATGTTTTCATTAAAGGGGCAGAGTTGTATTTTTAGACAGGTTTGAATATGTAAATAAGCCAAGAAGGCAGAGGGGTCTAATTATTTGTATGGTAATAATAATACCTTTTTTTAAGTGGTTTCTTGCATTATACAACACAATACAATGGAATTTACAGTCACCTTTTTGGCCCGTGGTGTTACAGACCAAGTAAAACATTATTCATTCATGCCAAGCTCTTCATAATGTAAAAAGTCTTAAAAGTCTCATGCAATGTAGGTCTGCATTGAACACCACATATAGGCTACTTTAGGCTATATCATAGAAATGTGAAAATGTTATGTGATTTGCTCCATTGGTTTTATTGGTAGGCCTACAGTATGCTCAAATAGCCACAACAGCCTATTGGCTGCAGTCTAAAACTGTAAGGATACAGCCTCAGTGTTCACTGTAAACAAGTGCCAGAAGCTGCACAAAATTCTCACAACGTTCAAGTTTCCCGTCACATGAACTAAAATTTGCTGAGTGCCCCAACAAAGGAAACATTGCAAACCACATATTTATGTTGTGGATTCTGACACTGAAATATATCTACTCTGGATTGTCATTTCTTGTTTGTTTGTTTGTTTGTTTCTTGATTGTTTGTGTATTTGTATTATATTTGCTCGACGTTCTACTGCGCTGTTGGAGCTAGAAACAAAGCATTTAGCTGCACCTGTTATAACACCTGCAAATCTGTGTACGCGACCAATAAAGTTGGATTTGATTTTAATTTGTTTATGCTAGGTGAACATGCTATCTGGCTGGCTGGCGGGTACAGGCAGGGTCCCTTCTGCTTAAGATGCAGTGGAGCCTCTATGGGTTAGGAGGGCCAGCTCTATCAATCTGCTCCCCTACGGCCCCCACGTTCCCCAGCGCAGTTAATCACTGCAACTAATTAGAGCTAATTACTCATGGCTGCCCGGGAGAGCCCCCCTTGCGAGCTCATGCTGATCTCAAGGTCCTCCATTGGCGCCCCGCTGCTTGGTATTCCTCAGGTAAGGAAGGAGACGGAGGTGGAGCCACAGGGTCGCTCCCTGATCCTCACTTTCTTCTGTGAAAATCCAACACATCCCCAGTGATTATAGTGATAGCTGAGGTATTGTAGAAGGCTAGGCCCTTGCAGGCAGCCTGCTTCACTGATATGCAGGGCAGCAATACTTCAATGGGCCATTAAGATGGGGGGCTTGTTTGTGCTGGTCTGGCGTAGGGATCTTGTCTGCATGCACACAGGCTCCTGCAAGCTTAATGAGCCAACACCTTTTTACTACCTCTGTCATTAATTGTGCCCATGGCCATGACTCTCTGGGTTGTGTCGCATTTGGGTGATTTTTCTCCCAGTAATTTTGCTTTAATAGATTCAATTTGCTTTCATTTGCTTTGTATTGATTTATTTGTCCTGTTTTGTCTCGTCAACCGTAGAAACTTATAATTTCTCACAAAAGTTTTAGAGGAGAGCGGGGAAAAAACAAATCTAATTTCCTAAGAGATATTGAGCGAGATGTAACAAAGAAATGACAAATGATGTTGATATGGTCGGCAAGTGAAGCTTGACTAGAGCCACATGAACTCACTTCATAAATCATCTCTTGTTTCATACATACCAAGCAAGATAATCGCATTATGAAGTTTCATATCAGGTGCAAACAATGAAGCTTAAGGATGACAGCAGAGGTCGTTCACTCACAGGGCCACTCCAGTAGAAAGCCATAATCTGATCTATCATTTCTTAACCATTAAATAGGTCATGTACTGTCGGCATACATCTAGTCAGTGCCATCCGATAGCTCTGGACACTGAACTTGCTGATGTCAGCCTCAAATCATCACAGAAATACAATTTGAATGGTAGCTAAGTGGATTAGTGCCACTATTAAAGGTCCTCTATAGACAAAGGGCCGATGGATATCTCTGGAATAGATAGCTTTGCCCACCCCAGGTTATGTTAGACACAACACCTGCTTTTTGTCTGATTGCTACGCTGAGAGAGGGTGAAGCCCTTACCTTTCATTGACCTCATAATGTAAAGTGGCAAAGGGAAACACACACACGCACACACACACACACACACACACACACACACACACACACACACACACACACACACACACACACACACACACACACACACACACACACACACACATACACTTTTTAAGGCCACTGAAAGTCTACACCAGACCAGAGGACAGTTGTTTTGTGGGCTTGAGGCTTAGAGCTGAGAAACGGCAGATCGGGCAGATGATACAACATTCCCAGCTTGTTACTTCTGGTATAAGGCCTTTGTAATGTAAAGTGTGACCAAAGAGGCTTATTGTGGGCTTGATATGAAATGTTGTGTTATACATGGCATACCATGGCATACCTTATGTTTTTTAAATTGAATATCTCTTCAGACCGAAATTTACTCAATACAAGTTATTTTTATTACGAAACCAGCGAGATCTATTCAAGATACATTGAAGAACTATCCAAGCGTTGCTTTATTTTTCTCGCCAGAGCACCAGTCTGCATCCTGTTATGTCCTATTCATTGCTGTACGCAACAATGCACTTCCTGGTATAGGAACAAGATGAGGTTAGAGGTGATCTTTTTTCCAGAGGCTGCAAATTGGAAGATGCATTTCGAAATGCAGTTCCATATGAAGAAACAGCCATCTCCTATAGAATATCATTCCTTTGTCAGTGGTCTTTAATGGGGATATTTGGCATTCATGCATTCAGCTTTGTTTTTCTTGCAGTCTCTCATGACTTCAGGTGGATGAAGGTCAGGCTTTGAAGCTGGAACCTTTTATATGTCTTCCCACAGCTCTCCGAATTAATGTTGTGTTTTTGTTTTCAGAGACACCTACAGTGATAAGAAATTTAAGGGACATGTAATTATTTTTCACATGTGAAATGACAGAAAACCTTTGAGGCGAATTTTTTTTTTTAAATGCAGCAAGCTCAAAGAATTGGGACGACGGAAAGTTCAGTTTCAAACGATAGTCTCTGTTTGTTTGGAACGGCTATTGTCAAATAACAGCTTTTCCAAGCCCCTCTAAATCATGCCAAATGGGTGCTTTGTTTGAGAGAATTTTCAGTAGGATTTGTCTGTGTGGTTATGTTTGTATTGTGTGATATTTTTCTCCCTCTAAGCCTGACATACTTTTATGTAATGGAGAAACAGTGGGTGACCAAACAATGCTCCTTCTGTGAATAATGTTTTTGTCTGTCATTAGAACTTCGTTGATGCAACTGTGGGGCTTTGATGCAAGTGAATGCGGATGTCACAAAACCCTTGACAGGCACCTCACCCCAATGTGAGGCTAAGGGGAGAGAGACCCCATTGCTGGATCATGTTTCTGTATAAATGGATGATGAAAAGTTTAATTTGGCACAAATGTCACAAAGTTGGGAGAAACATCAAACAAACTGTTATCTGTTGTATTGTATCCAACTGTTAATTGGTCTTTTGTTTGCCTCCCCTCGCTGTCCTTCTTTTTTTGAATTCACAAGAAATATAGCTCTGAACCTCAAATGAACCCCTCAAAAATACAAAGCCGGAGCCCAATTCTATTCATTAGAGAAGCTAGCAGTAGCTGTTGGCTGTCACTGCCACCAAGGGGCCTGTCCATGGCTGCATCTGACATCTGTTGGCATAATGTTGCATAGAGCCTGATAGGCAACAGGAGCTGATTTATAATGTTCTCTATTTAAGTGGATGTCTTAAGGTAATTATAAGCTGGTGGGGAGCTCCTACTAATTGCACCTTCCCTGATCTGTAATGAAGGCCAAGCAGCGTGAATGAACACATTCCGGGCACCACCATTAGTTGAGGAGAGAGGGCAGCTGAGCTTGACCAGTTAGTGTTGGTTTTGCTCTGGGCTGGAGATGGTCACCTGCTGTTATTCCATGTCCTCGGACAATTTCTTTTGGATAATTAACTGAGAAGCCACATATGGTGTGTTTGTGGGAAATGTGATAGCTAGTGGACGCTGAGGAGTAGAGAAAGCCAAATGAAGGCTCCTGGTTGTGACCAAAGTTCTGGCCACCTAGCACTCTGCAAATGATGTGACATAACCATTCCTTTTGACATGCACTAAATAAACCCAAATACTGTGTCCACATGAAATAGGGAGGCCTAATTGATATGGGAGGAAATTCATTATTAGGAGGATTAGATGGTGAGGTAAATTAAGTGCATTAATGAGGAATGAATATTAGCAATTTTTATATCAGCGGATTAAGATATTGTCAAAAGAGAGGCATCCTAAGGACGCAATGAAAAGTAATTAGGGAATGAGTTGTACATACGTTATCATATGGCTGGGGAACAGTAGGGGAGGAGGTAAGATGAACGAGGATCTCTGACAATGAAACATGAACACTGGAACAAACAGGTCATGGTTCAAATGAAATGGTCGCAAGAGCATTAATTCACAAAAACTCATATTTAAGATGATATTGATTGAGTATGGGTCAAGGGCAATAAAAATAGATTCTGTGGATACTGTAATTCTTTGGGCTGATTATAAAAATAAATTGAAAAAGCTGATTTCAAAAGTAAATCAACTATTTTAGTACCTGCTTGTGGTTGAATAACACAAGGACAAAAAGACATCAGGATAAAGACAAAGACAGTGTAAAGCAGACTTCATGAGAATGATGTAAATGGAAGATAACTAGCAAGAAATAATGTATGGGTCAAGACCATGGGAAGGGAGATGGAATTGGAATAGACACAACACTGAGCCCTGGGGAACCTCATTGTTGTGAACGCTGAGCTGGACTTTTCTCAGTTGACCTTGTGAAAAGTATCAACAAGGTTAGAGAATAATTTGAGAAACAAGAGGTGTCAAAGATTGTCAGATCAGCAACAGTAAAATGTGTCTAAAGATTAACGGTATCAAATACAGCCTAGAGATCAAGGGGAATTAAGACAGAGGAGAGAAGCTGCATAAGCACTCAGTTACAGAGGAGCTGTTTCCGTTGAGTGAGCTGCACAAAAGCAAGATTAGAGGGGATCAAGTGGAGAACGCTGAGAAAGGAATTCAGTGGAATTGACAGCACATTCAAGGGTTTCTGAGAAGAAGGGAAGACAAGAGACAGAGTGATCTTTTTTTGAGATTTGAAGGGTCAAGATGAAGCTTCCTGATAACCAGATTTAAATGAAATTGAAAATACAGGGGGAACACAGACATGGGAAAAATAAATACGCTTTTATGTGCGTTCAATTATAGCTTGGTGTCAGCCAACAAGCGAAGATCTGCTTCAAATGTAAATGATATCTTATCCTTCCAATTCTACAATATAAATCTCATATAGTTTTTTGAAATTTGTCTTCTTAAAGTATATTTATAATTAGGTTGGGCTGACAATTAAGACATCATTAATAATTATTACATAGCTTATGTGTGAGAACAATACACAATAGGCCTTTTCTTAGCTCCGGGCTATCTTTGACCCAGGCTAGACTGGCCCTGGGCTAGCTTAGCCTGTGTTCACACCAGCATTTGATAACCCTGGGCTAAGGATTCAGACTTATTCCAAAGCCCTGGGCTAACGGACAAACACAATATACGACCAACATTCTTTTCTGACGTGTGACCCATGTTATAAATAATAACATATTTATCATCACATCTTGTTGCTTCTAGCCTAGCGTTTGATTTCCAACAGTGATTGTTTGTTTGTATAAACCTTGCTGTCTGCCTGTCTGACCTCGGAAATAATGTTTCTCTTTTGAAATTCGACCTCACCCCTGTACAGAGAATGCTGTGCACAAATGAGACATCAACTTTCAGTAGCGGAGCGTGGTTAAAATCACTGGGGAGGCCAAGACAGGAAACACATGGCCATATTACAACCTATGTGTTAGTTCATATTCCTTGCCACCATGATATATAGGGCTAAAGCCCACACAATAAGAAGACAATAAGAAGACACAATTGCTGAATAAATTCAACCACACTTCTGTTTCATCACAAAACTGGAGAGCAACATCTGTCCTGTGAAGTCCACAAAGCATATTGCATGTAAAAAGCAGTTACATATTGCATGTAAAAAGCAGTTACATATTGCATGTAAAAAGCAGCATGGTCAAGGAAGTTAATGTTTCCGACACCTTCAGACTACTAAACAACTATTATTTTAGAGCCATGGAGAGTTGCCATAAGTCGAAAAGAAAACAGGAGCTGCCTCCATTAGAGTACCATTTCAGCTTTAACATTTCAACATCATCAAATCACCTATGCTTAGTCCTATACAGTGACAACTAAAAGGTGGAAAAAACAATTTAGTCCAATCAACGTAAGCTAAATTGTAAGCTGATTTCTGTGTGTGTGTGTGTGTGTGTGTGTGTGTGTGTGTGTGTGTGTGTGTGTGTGTGTGTGTGTGTGTGTGTGTGTGTGTGTGTGTGTGCACGTGTGTTCGTGCGTGCTTGCAAGTAGAAAATAACATGTTGACTCACCTTGTAGAGTAACGTCAATGCCATCCTCCTCTCTTTCATGTTGATGAAACGTCTATGACTGTCATACTGTACAGGCTTTTAGTTTTTGTTGACCTAGGCTACCTCGCTAAAATGCTTGCCTGCTAGCCTTTCTTTCTTTATCTAGCTACAAATTGAACTTCCACCCTCTCAGTTTAGGGGCATAATGTATGAATTTATGGTTGGATCAGGATCCCTGTTATAATCATTGGCCAGTACGGAGAATTAAGTAAAACTACAAGTTCAAATCCATATCTCCATCCATGGCTAATTTAGGAACGACCAATATTAACACTCGCTTAGACCCAGGTTAAATCTCCCTTCGCCCAGGGCTAAGTAGTAGTGTGAACTTACCTAATAATGCATTCATTAATCAACCAATTTGCCAAATAATTTGTGTCCAAACCCCTGCATTTTATTTTCACCACAATGTCTCTTAACCATTAGCAATACACTTTGAAATGTATTTAGCATTTAGCAGAATAAATATTGATTGCATTCCATGAGTGATCACTCTGTAACCCATCATCCATCCTTAATAATGTCGCTCACAGGCACATTCTTTCAGCTTGGTTTCCATTAATAACCAGTCTACGTGACATTGTCAACATTCTTCCCCCAAACAACAGGATCTGTCAGGCATGCCTGGTTCGCAATCAGGTCATTTAATGTATTTCTACAATTGAAAGTCCTTAACATGTTGATACATGGTTATCCTGTAGTGTGTATTGCCTTTTATCTCTTTGAGTGAAAGAAACTCCCAACGCAGCTCCCTGAGATCATCTGGTGGGGTTATTTATCGTGTGGCATTTAGCAGGGGCCTGATGACAGCAGCTCTCCACTTTAATTAAAGGTTCAACCTCTTCCCTGGGTGACACATTGACTGGTTTGTGCCTTGGAAAAGTGAAGGTACATGTCTAGTCCATCAGACTCCTTTGGAGCCATGGCCAACCTTCAAGGTAAAGAGCAGTGGAGATGGCATTTTAGTGAGGTCATCACAGGGCAAGACCACAGAGACTTGTTGGAATAAGGAGGGTTATCCAGACATGCACTTGTTAATCTAAAAATATGGTGATTCTGTATTGTGTAATCTATTTAATTTATTGTAACCTCAATGTTTTAGGGCTCTAAAGGTTGGACATATTGTTGTTTATTTGTCATTATTGTTTATGTATTTGTATTAACTTGTCCCCTCCTACGAAGCCATGGTTCTTTCGTTAAGTTTATAGTGACCTTCTGCTTTTGCAGATGTGGGATCTGCAACTCAGTCGGTAGCAGTGAATGTCTAATGGTCCATCCCTCAGCTATTTTACGGATGACTGGTGAATGTGTCCACTTTGCATGGTTCCCTTCCTCCATTTTTCAAACTTTTCCTGAGTTGTGGGTGACACAGCTTGAAAGGGTTTCAGGAGAGGCAGCACACAAACGAAGAGTAAGCCCAGATGATACAATCACTTTGTTCAGCATGAACACTTCGGCAAACATGTCTCCCTTCTGTGGGCAGCCACAAGGCTGTAAGACAGCGAATTGGCTCTTCTTCTTCTCAAAGTTAACCCTTGAGATTTCATACTAACAGAATTTCTGGAAAGACGTACTGCACAGGGACTCATGTTCCTACAGGTCACCGCCAGACAAGGATCAAGACTATGGATGGACATAAATACATCCATCTGTACACAATTATCTCTTCTCAGCATTTCTGGCATTCAAGAGTGTGTTCATACAATGAAAGCAATCAGGTTTAGACCCTGACTCACAGAGATTGTAATGACAGTTAGGTTTAGGCCCTGACTCACAGAGATTGTGATGACAGGAAGGTTTAGGCCCTGACTCACAGAGATTGTGATGACAGGAAGGTTTAGGCCCTGACTCACAGAGATTGTGATGACAGGTAGGTTTAGGCCCTGACTCACAGAGATTGTGATGACAGGTAGGTTTAGGCCCTGACTCATAGAGATTGTGATGACAGGTAGGCTTAGGCCCTGACTCAGAGATTGTGATGACAGGTAGGTTTAGGCCCTGACTCACAGAGATTGTGATGACAGGAATGTTTAGGCCCTGACTCAGAGATTGTGATGACAGGTAGGTTTAGGCCCTGACACAGAGATTGTGATGAATGGAAGGTTTAGGCCCTGACTCACAGAGATTGTGATGACAGGAAGGTTTAGGCCCTGACTCATAGAGATTGTGATGACAGAAAGGTCTAGGCCCTGACTCACAGAGATTGTGATGACACGAAGGTTTAGGCCCTGACTCACAGAGATTGTGATGACAGGAAGGTTTAGGCCCTGACTCAGAGATTGTGATGACAGGTAGGTTTAGGCCCTGACACAGAGATTGTGATGACTGGAAGGTTTAGGCCCTGACTCACAGAGATTGTGATGACAGGAAGGTTTAGGCCCTGACTCATAGAGATTGTGATGACAGAAAGGTCTAGGCCCTGACTCACAGAGATTGTGATGACACAAAGGTTTAGGCCCTGACTCACAGAGATTGTGATGACAGAAAGGTTTAGGTGTGTCTAGAGTGGGTGTCATAAAAGTGCCTGTCTTGATAAATGTCTCTACCCAACGTATAAATTAAAACACTGGCACACAGAGATCAAACGCATAGAGCTGGATGTTTCCCAGCACTGCAGAGTGAACCAGGCCACTGAGTGGACAAGGAAAAGGGACTGAGCGCTAGTGATGTTGCTGGAAGCTCCCTAATGACACCTCCCCTCCAGTAGTGGTAGTGGTGAGAGGAGTTGTCTGGGATTTATGCTCTCCTTCCTTGATGGCCCCTGGGATCCCTTTGTTCTGTTGTAAACCATTCTGAAGGAAGGACGCCTAATTGCTCGGCGCACACTAATGAGTTTGCAAACTAATTAAAGGGGTATATTACGCCCTGTGGGGGCCCCCCATCACTAAGAAAGCCAGGGACATCTTTAATGAGGGGCCTTGATAACCCTTCAAAGGAAGGATGTGTAGTGTCTGTAATGATGCCCAGGGTAAAGCCAGGCTCAGCCGGGAAGAAGTGTGAACCATGCCGTCCTGCCGCTGCTCTGCTCAGCTCACCTCGGGTGTGTGGAGACTCGCAAGCAGATGCCAAGTGTTTTCAATCCGTCGCCCACAGCTACCTACCTACATGTCCAACTCACTCTCCCTTCAGTGAGTTCAAAGAGCCACGCTGCACCTTTCCCACAGCAGGAGGCATATAGGCAGGTTCATAAGTAGGAAGGCCCCATGCTCATATTGTTTCGTAAAATATGAATATTCCAGTGTTCATATTTCCAGTGAGTAATTTTTTAAGAATAAGATTAAGCATTTTGTTGTTTTGAATTTCAAAATAGGCTGACCTATATCACACTCAAACTTGAAATGGCAGAAACAGTGGGAAGCAGCTGGGCAGAATAAGAATTTTTTATAAATAGTGTCTGTGTCATATGGACTGAATTCAGCTTGGAAATAGATGAAGGCTCAGCATTAGTCCTTATTCATGATTTCCTAGTCTCTTCATCTATGACAACACATGGCAGCCTTTGCCATGTGTTGAAGATTCAGACAGTGCTCTCAGTCTTATCTGATGGGATTGCAGCGGTGACACGATACAGTAAACAGCTTCTTTCTCCAGCAAAGTCAATCCTCCCTTCAGTAAACAAGACCATTTTTATGTTTGGTCACAATATTTTCTCTGGTGACAGTGATGGCTGTTATTTTGCCTGTGGCTCCTGTCAAAACTAACATGGCTTAATTGACTGCGAGCGAATGAGCCCCTGGATTGATCCTGTCAGGCTCCTGAGGAAGTGATGCTGCTCCATCTGTGAGGCGCAACTCCAGCGACAGCAGCAATCTGTTGCTTGGGGATGAGCCAAGGCATTAAAAAAGGCTGAATTACTGAGAGTACCTCAGGCACATCACGTGGATCCTGATCAGCTGTCAGCCACGACACACACCAGTAAACACGTGCACACAGACACTAAAACACACACACAAAGTCATTCGTCATTCCAGTCAACACACTTTGCACCACGGATACTAATGGAAAACTCAAGTGGTCTCAATATCTCCCTGAAGGTATTGAAGGAAATCAGAATAGTCTTGTCTCAGCTTGGGCTGTCCTCAGTGAATTTATAAAACACAGGCTGCTGTCACCCATTCTTCAGGCATTGTCATTTGTTCTAAAAAAATGATGGTGTGTTGTCACCCTCTTGTCTTTCCCTTTCCCTTCCCCCATTTGCGGCGGCTAAAGTGTTTAAAGCGTTGGACTAGTAACCGAAAGGTTGCAAGTTCAAATCCCCGAGCTGACAAAGTACAAATCTGTCCTTCTGCCCCTGGACAGGCAGTTAACCCACTGTTCCTAGGCCATCATTGAAAATAAGAATTTGTTCTTAACTGACTTGCCTAGTTAAATTTAAAAAATCCTCAAACATCAAATATTCCCTGTCATGACCCAACCTTCCACCTCTCTCCCTCCCTCTCTCTGCCTCTCCCTTCTCCTCCCTCTCTCCTTCACTCTGTCTACTAAAGTGTGTGGTGCGGCAGCGCCTTCTGGCATGATTAAATATTTAGACGCCTGTCAATGTAGATGGCGGTCAGAGACGCGGCAGAATAATCTGGGGGACAGCTGCTGTGCCGCATCTGGGTGCCACTGATAGCAGGGGAAGGTGTGCGGCTGTCTTCCGCTGGTGCCGAGAGGAGACTTCAGAGCCGCAGCCATCTGTCAATCAGTGGGCAGAGTCGTAACGAAGCTCACCATTGTGGGCATACCCAGACGGATGGATGCCTGACAGACTCTGGATGGCATCGGAGAGTCCTAGATGGTACTTTTGTTGGATAGTTTTGTGTGCTTCTCTACCTTTGAATTCCATTCCTCAGCGACAGAGAGAGCCTGGCCTGGTTGCTGTTGCTCAATGTGTTTGAGAATTCATAAATAAATAGCCTGCCTACGCCCGCTTTAATCCAATTTATCTCTTATTATCATCAACCTACAAGGATATTCGCTAATATATTTTTGTAAGCATAATGTGGCAATGAGGTCTCATTCACTCTATGTTTTCAACACGAGAAAGTAGGCTAGTCATTTGAATGACTGTGGACTTTGTTTGGTCTTGCTGGTAATGCGAGGTGGCTGGAGGTGCGATGTGTCGGAGCATTTGAAGAAGATTGAGTGTGAACAGCCGCCCACTTCTCTCTTCCCTGCACTTTTCATCTGAGAGGGTGAGCGGGCCAAATGTGAATGGCTGTAGCTATCCAGTGGTGCTGTGCTGTGAGGCCGGTCGGCTGGCCTGAAAATCACTTTCCGTTCCTCTCCTAGGCACATGCGACAGGATATGGATGCGTCCCCTCTCGGCTCAGGCCCTCCCGACAACGTGATTAATGGCACTCGCTTCTCTCCCCATCTCATTCTGTTACTGTCAGAGTTAAGTGGGCCGAAGACAATAATAAACAGTCAGTCTTCTGTGAACCCCCTAACACGATCATTCCACCCCACCCAAACCCCCCCTCTCCAATGAGAGAGAGGAAGAGGGGTGGTGTGTATTTGAGACAGAGGGAGAGGTAGAGACACAGAATGGTTGCGATGGAGTGAAATGGAGGAAGAGAGACACATCAGGAGAGAGATAGTGTCTGATATATGTGCGAGAAAACAGCTAATAGAGAAAACATTTAGAACAATTGTAAAACCATGTTTTTAATATGAAATGAGAGCGATAGAGAAACAAGGAAGGAAATAAAACAGAGCGACAAGAAGTTTGAGAGCGTTAGTGTGAAGGAGAAGATAGGTCAGGTCCCAGGCCTGCTGTTTTATTCACTAGTGTGCTGTCTTTCCCTGCCTCTCTTCCCCCGAGCCTGTCACTTCACTCTGCCACTTCCTCTTCAGCCCAGCACTCCCTCCTTCCCTCACTCCCAGGCAGCCCCACAATGCTCCAGGATAACAACAGACCCTGTCACACAACGTTGTCTTCCTCCACCAGACACAGAGAGAACGCTATGATGCCACGGCTCTTCTCAGGCTTTCCAACAACGAGTAGGAATAAGAGAACAGGTCCTGGTTTGATTCATGTGCCTGGACTGAATAGTTCCACTGGCTGACTGTGGGTTAGGAGCCCCAAAGCCCCTCTGCCGATCCCCTAAACCATGGGACCCTCTCTCTATCCTCCTCTCCTCGCTCCTCTTATTACAGAGGATGACTTACCCTACAGCCCTGTACTCAGTGACCGCGAAATCCACAGGCCCTTGTACCATTCTCATCCTCCATGCCAGGGATCCCTTTTGTTTCTAGAAGATCTGCCCCAGAGAAATGAAGTGCCATGATCTCATCACACAGGCCCATTGTTTTCACTCTCATACACACTGTGTAATGGCCATGGAGATAAGGGGATGATTCAGGCCTTTCACTGAAGGAAATGGGAACACTTGCCAGAGAAGAAGTGAAATTACTGTTTTGATGGCTTTTGGTGGTGGGGGGCATAATTGCTGGATGGATGGAGGGATGGATGGAGTGTGAGGAATCTTAACACACGAGAGATGAGTATATCTAATACTGCAGGCAGTTGGAAGGAAGGGAGCATGCAGAAGGCTATATATACAGCGGGTTGCCTTAATGGATGTGTATATATAATAGCAGTTGTACTAAAATAGCGTATTTTTATCTCCCCAACCCTTGCCCCTTCTGGATTGAAACTCCCATTGTTGATAGCAACGCTGATTACGATATTGTTCCATGCGCATCACCATAGTAACGGCAGTTCATTTCATATTGTTTGTGCATGAGATAGTTGCTAGGGCCTTTAGGAATAGGAGATGAGCTTAATATATTTGGCAACTGGCATAAGGCTCATCAACACATTCCAGAAAACAAGGGACAGAGGATTACAGGATGTAGTAATGACAGGGACAGAGCATAAATACTATGCAGGATTATAATTAGCATTACTCCGTGCATTTAAACACACTCCCACATTGACTTCTGGGGGAAATATTGTATTAATTGGGTGGCTTTTCTTTTCTCCCTACTTTTAAGTAATTTCAGCAGCAAACAAAATGCTTGGCGATTAAGCAACACTGAGTCACGCCAGATCAACATTAGCCATGCCACAAACTCCCTCTGGAAACACCTCTACCCAGGGAGAGAAGGAGAGGGAGGGCATTCAGAAAGAAGTCAGAGTTAGCTTTGAAGCCCTCTGTGAAGGAGAACTGAAAAGGGGGATCGATGTGAGAGGGAGCCTGATAAGACAAGGCAGGCACACACAGGGCTGTATCCTCGGGGTGGAGAGACTACAGTGGGGGGACAGGAAAGGGTTTCCTGGTGCCGAGGCTGAGCCCTGGACCTGAGGGGAATTAATGTAGAGAGAGACTGGAGACTGGCTCGGCTTCCCACTCCAGTCCTCCTAGTTTCCCACCTCAGCATTCAGATATCGTCTCTCTCGCTCTCTCTCTCTCGCTCTCGCTTTCTCTCCCCCTCTCTCCATCTTTCCCTCTCGCTATCCCTCCCTCCCTCTCCCTCCTTCCCATCCCTCTCTATCTCTCCCCGGCCACGGCAGCTTTATCATTCATTTCCGTCCAGAAGTGGGGAGAAGTTGTAAAGCTAATTAAGGTGCGGGGATGCGGCGGCTCGACAGATGTGCATTGAGACGGCCAGCTATTGAATAGCGGGGATAATGGTGTGCAGACCTGGTGGGCAGTGGGGGCTGTGTTGGAGGGAACTCTTTACCTGGGCCGGCATGTTAATAAGAGCCTGCCTGTCTGTCTGTCTGTCTGCCGAGAGCAGGGAATTAAGGGGGAAGGGAAGCGTGTCGCCTGCCTCTTACTGAAGAAACAAGACTGCCTAGCTGATTAGGAGCACAAATTCACCCAGGTCGGTAAGAGAGGGAGATATGCAGCTCTGTAGGACAGAGAGAGAGAAAAAAGACCTGTCTTTATTAACAGGGAATAATGTGAGAGGAAAAGGGAGCGGAGGATATACTTTACCTGTGGTGGATGTTAGAGTACAGTAGAGTTGATTTGGTATTGTCGATGACAGTCATCAACATTAGATGTATCTATGTGTCATTTTTCTCTACTTGATGTCATTGAAAGCCATAATCATCAGCTAAATGAGACAGAGAAGTGGGCCATGGTTGAAGTGTTGCACTAAGAGTACTTTGCTGGATCAAACAGTATATTAGAGGTGTTTGGCTCTTGACTAGTACACAGTGTTTGCTTTTAGCTCTTGACTTTTTATTGATCATACAGACCATACTACTGCCAAGTGCATTGAAGCTGTATGAGAAATATAGGAAATATGTGAGTGAACGCAACTCAAATATATGTTCTGGTGAAAGGGTCTTTTGTCTAATAAATGGACAAATTTGGACACTGGAAAGCATACTGCAGGGTATAGAGCTTTGATTCATTTAAATTGTTCATATTAAATCGCTTGATGCTACTATTTCTTATGACATACAATGACTTCAGAAAGTATTCACACCCCTTGACTTTTTCCACATTTTGATATGTATTTAATTTAATGTATTGCATTGTCATTTCTGGTCAATGATCTACACAAAATACTCTTTAGTGTCAAAGTGGAAGAAAAATACTACATTTATTAAAAATGAAGGATAGATAAAACAGTAAAATATCTTGATTAGATAAGTATTCACCGCCTGAGACAATACATGTTAGAAATGTCTTAGGCAGCGATTACAGCTGTGAGTCTTTCTGGGTAAGTCTCTAAGAGCTTTGCACACCTGGATTGTACAATATTTGCCCATTATTATTTAAAAAAATATTCAACCTCTGTCAAGTTGCTCGAAAGACATTTGAAAGTCTTGCCAAAGATTTGCAGACAACTTAAGTGAAAACGGTAACTAGACCACTAAGGAACACTAAGGAACATTCAATGATGTCATTCAATGATGTCTTTGTGTTTTAGGTTATTGTCCTGCTGCTGAAAGCTGAATTTGTCTCCCACTGTGTGTTGGGAAGAAGTCTGAACCAGGTTTTTCCTCTGGGATTTTAGGATTTTGCCTGTGTTTAGCTTTATCCCCTTTGTTTTTATCCTCAAAAACTCCCTACTCCTTGCCGATGACAAGCTTACCAATAACTTGATCCAGCCACCACCATACTTGAAAATATAAGGAGTGGTACTCCGTGATGTGTTGTGTTGGATTTGCACAAACATAACGCTTTGTAGTCAAGACAAAAAAGGGATTTCTATGCCAGAAGTTGCCCTTCCTTATGAGTCATTGCGGTTGAATCTGTGCTTGAAATTCACTACTCGATTGAGGGACCTTGCAGATAATTGTATGTGTGGGGTACAGAGATGGGGTAGCCATTCAAAAATCCTGTTTACCACTATTATTAAACACAGAATGAGTCCATGCAACTTATGTGTCTTGTTAAGCACATTTTTACTCCTGAACTTATTGAGGCTTGCCATAACAATGGGGTTAAATACTTAATGACTCAAGACATTTCTGCTTTTCATTTTTTTATTAATTTCGAAAATGTTTTACAAACAAAATTTCACTTTGACATTATGGGGTTCATGTGTAGATCAGTGAAACAGCATCCCAATTTAACACAACTAAATGTGGAAAAAGTCAAGGGGTGTGACGACATTCTGAAAGGCAATGTTTATTCTGCACAGACCTTTTCAACATTAATGTAGTGCACCGACAAGTCTACGTTTGTTGAATGAAATATGATATCAAACAGAGAAACCCCACACTTGAAACAAAATAGCAGGGTTGGCTTTAGAGCTTAACACATTATTTTCTCTGTTTGGATGAGAGGAAAATGCTAACAATAGTTTCCTCCTATAGATGGTTGCACAGCTTCAATCTCCCACACAAAGCCTTGTTCACCAGCTATCTCCCCGTTTTTAATTAGCTTCCTTCAACACAGACAGTCTGATCTTACTTCTGCCTAATTGTGATTATTTACACAATAAAGGTTTATGGGTATTTAGCCCCCTTCTCCTCCCAGTATTCAATGTCTGCCGTTAATAATGAGTAGGAAATGATTTTCAACACTCCATCATTATCTGTGTCTTCAAGTACTGTCTTCCTTTTAATATGCTAATGCTGGCTGATATAATCGCCTAGTAATTGTAAAACACTTCAAGTACGACACATTTTGTGTGGCACTCTCCTGAATGAAGAAATCACAGTCAAGACAAAAAGCTGCTCTTGAATATGTTGAGGATCTGTTTGTGTTCTCAGGAGAGATGCTTCGGCTCGGCAATGAATGGTTATTCCATTCTAGATGGCAGAATTCCAAATTACACGGCGGCGGTGCATCCTGAAGGAAAAGTGTAGGTTAGCTCAGCCTCAAATCCCACATCACCATGCTCCTGCCGCTCGCCTCTGTCTAATCACCAGGCCCTTTATTCCCAATAATCAACCACACAGAGAGTTTACAGATTACCTTTGATTCTATAGGAGAGAGCAGATTTATAGTAGTTGGGTACTGCTGTCAAACCGTCTTAAATGAATTGTACATTAAGTTGCCCCTACTGCTAGGTAACTACAGAGTAATAACTGTAGTAATACTGCAGGAGTTACATAGGTGTTACTATGTAATTACATGGTAATACGTTTGTAGCGCGTTCAGTTATTAAACATTTGGAACAAGGAATGTGTAATTACACAGTCACTTGCTGAAGTTTATTCCACATATGCAATAATGGATGTTATTACACATTTTCTTGTTCGACTATTTAAGTAATGTTTTGTAATTACACATTTTAAAGTCATCTTTGAATTACCACGTTAATAACTCTTACCAAAATTGGACCTTGTTACTTGTTACTAACTACAAGGTGTACAAGGTATCATTGAATCTACATGGAATACCAGGGTTGATAAATAGGCTAGGACCTGGTAACAACATTTGTAACAAGGTACATCCTGTCATTGCTACTCTAACTTCCACGATGCATACAAAGCCCTCACCCCACCCTGCCATCAGCAAATCTGACCATGACTACATTTTGTTGCTCCCAGCCTATAGACAGAAACTAAAATAGGAAACGCCCATGCACAGGTCTATCCAACGTTAGTCTGACCAATCAGATTCCATGCTTCAAGATTGCTTCGATCACGTGGACTGGGATAACATTGATGTATACGCTGACTCGGTGAGCGAGTTTATTAGAAAGTGCATCGGAGATGTCTTACCCACTGTGACTAGTAAAACCTTTCCTAACCAGAAACCGTGAATTGATGGCAGCATTCGCGCAAAACTGAAAACACAAACGCTTTTAATCATGTCAATCATACAAGCAAAGCGTCTGTATAGAGACAAAGTAGAGTCGCAATTCAACGGCTCAAACACAAGACGTATGTGGCAGAGTCTACAGTCAATCACAGATTACAAAAAGAAAACCAGCCCCGTCGGGGACATTAATGTCTTGCTCCCAGACAAATTAAACAACTTCTTTGCTCGCTTTGAGGATACGAGAGAACAGATTTATAGTAGTTGGGTACTGCTGTCAAACCGTTTTAATTTTACAGTGCCACTGACACGGCCTGTGGGTTCTCCTTTTCCATATCCAATGTGAGTAAAACATTTAAATGTGTTAACCCTCACAAGGCTGCCAACCCAGACGGCATCCCTAGCCGCGTCCTCAGAGCATGCGCAGACCAGCTGGCTGGTGTGTTTTCTGACATATTCAATCTATCCCTATCGCAGTCTGCTGTCCCCACATGCTTCAAGATGGCCACCATTGTTCCTGTTCCCAAGAAAGCTAAAGTAACTGAACTAAATGACTATCGCCCCGTTGCACTCACTTCTGTCATCATGAAGTGCTTCGAGAGTCTAGTCAAGGATCATATCACCTCCACCCTACCTGATACCCTAGACCCACTTAAATTTGCTTACCGCCCCAATAGATCCACTGACGATGCAAACTCCATCACACTGCACACTGCCCTATCTCATCTGGAGAAGAGGAATACCTATGTAAGAATGCTGTTCATTGACTACAGCTATTTAACACCATAGTACCCTCCAAACTCCTCATTAAGCTCAAGACCACGGGTCTCAACCCCGCCCTGTGCAACTGGGTCCTGGACTTTCTGACGGGCCACCCGGGGTTTGGTGAAGGTAGGAAACAACATCTCCATCCTCCACAATGGGGCCCCACGAGGGTGCGTTCTCAGCCCACTCCTGAACTCCCTTTTCACCCATGACTGCATGGCCATGCACGCTTCCAACTCAATCATCAAGTTTGTAGATGACACTAGAGTGGTAGGCTTCATTACGGCCTACAGGGAGGAGGTGAGGGCCCTAGGAGTGTGGTGTCAGGAAAATAACATCTCACTCAATGTCAAAAAACAAAGGAGATAATCGTGGACTTCAGGAAACAGCAGAGGAGTCAAACCCCATCTACATCAACGGGACAGTAGTGGAGAAGGTGGAAAGTTTTGAGTTCCTTGGGTGTATACATCACCGGCAAACTGAAATGGTCCACCCACACAGACAGCGTGGTGAAGAAGGAGCAATAGAGCTTATTCAACCTCAGGAGGCTGAGGAAATTTGGCTTGTCAACTATAACACTCACATATTTTACAGATGCACATCCGGACGGGCTGTATCACACAGTATGGCAACTTCACCACACTCAACCGCAAGGCTCTCCAGAGGGTTGTGCGGTTTGCACAACGCATCATTAGGGCAAACTTCCTGCCCTCCAGGACACCTACAGCACCCGATGTCACAGGAAGACCAAAAAGATCATCAAGGACAACAACCACACAAGCCACTGCCTGTTCACCCCACTATCATCCAGAAGGTGAGGTTAGTACAGGTGCATCAAAGCTGGGACCGAGAGACTGAAAAACAGCTTCTATCTCAAGGCCATCGGACTGTTAAACAGCCATCACTAACATAGAGAGGCTGCTGCCAACACACAGACTCAAATCTCTGGCCACTTTGATAAATGGACATAACAAAGGTATCACTAGTCACTTTAAATAATGCCACTTTAATAATGTTTACATATTTATTACTCAACACCATGTATTACACTGTATTCTATACCATTTACTGCATCTTGCCTATACCGCACAGCCATCGCTCATCCATATATTTATAGGGTCAACAGCCCTGCACCCCCCACGGCAACTTGCCCAAACCTCCCCCAATTTCTCCTGCACCCAAATCCAGATAGCTGTAACGGTTCTCGTCTGGTGAAGGAGAAGCGGACTAAAATGCAGCGTGGTATTTTTGAGACATGTTTAATGACGATGAAAAAACACAAACAATACAATACAGCCTATCTGGTGACAACAAACACAGAGACAGGAACAATCACCCACGAAATATTCAAAGAATATGGCTGCCTAAATATGGTTCCCAATCAGAGACAACGATAATCACCTGACTCTGATTGAGAACCGCCTCAGGCAGCCATAGACTATGCTAGACACCCCCAAGACAAAACACACCACAGAAAACCCATGTCACACCCTGGCCTAACCAAATAAATGCAGACAAACACAATATACTTTGACCAGGGCGTGACAATAGCTGATGTTCTGAAAGAGTTGCAATATCTGAACCCCTACAAATCAGCTGGGCTAGACCATCTGGACCCTCTCTTTCTAAAATTATCTGCCGCAATTGTTGCAGGCCCATTAATAGATGGTTCAACCTCACTTTCGTATCGTCTGAGATCCCCAAAGATTGGAAATCTACCATGGTCATCCCCCTCTTCAAAGGGGGAGACACTCTAGACCCAAACTGTTGCAGACCTATATCTACCCTACCCTGCCTTTCTAAGGACTTCGAAAGCCAAGTTAACAAACAGATCACCAACCATTTCGAATCCCACCGTACCTTCTCCCCTATGCATTCTGGTTTCCGAGCTGGACATGGGTGGTTTCTCAAACGACTGCCTCACCTGGTTCACCAACTACTTCTCAGACAGAGTTCAGTGTGTCAAATCTGAGGGCCTATTGTCCGGACCTCTGGCAGTCTCTATGGGGTGCCACAGGGTTCAATTCTTGGGCCGACTCTTTTCTCTGTATATATCAATGATGTCGCTCTTGCTGCTGGTGAGTCTTTGATCCACCTCTATGCAGACGACACCATTCTGTATACGTCTGGCCCTTCTTTGGACACTGTGTTATCTAACCTCCAGATGAGCTTCAATGCCATACAACTCTCCTTCTGTGGCCTCCAACTGCTCTTAAATGCAAGTAAAACTAAATGCATGCTCTTCAACCGATCGCTGCCAGCAGCTGCCCGCCCGTCCAGCATCACTACTCTGGACGGTTCTGACTTAGAAACTGTGGACAATTACGAATACCTAGGTGTCTGGTTAGACTGTAAACTCTCCTTCCAAACTCACATGAAACATCTCCAATCCCAAATTAAATCTAGAATCGGCTTCCATAAGACTGCTAAATAGTTAGTTAAGCAGTTAACCAGATAGCTACCCGGACTATCTGCATTGACTCTTTTTGCACTAACTGTTATGTCTCATCACATACGCTGCTGCCACTGTTTATCATCTGTCATTTTATTCCTAGTTATATGTACATACTGTTTCTACCTCGTACCCCTGCACATCGACTCGGTACTGGTATCCCGTGTATATAGCCAAGTTGTTACTCATTGTGTATTTATTGTTACTTTTATTATTATATGTTTTATTTTTCTATTATTTCACTATTTTCTTTCTCTCTGCACTGTTGGGAAGGGCCCGTATGTACTGTTCGTCTACACTCGTTGTTTATGAAGCATTTGAGACGTTTTATTTGACTATCATGTACTTAACCAGGAGCAAGCAACTTCATGAAAAGTGAAACCCAGTAGGGTATAACCTTTATAATTAATATGTAGTTACAATGTAGCAACCTTTGCAGACAAAAGGCTAACTAAGATAAATTAGGAGACAGGAGATAGGAGAACATTAGGTATAACCCTTTCACTGTACTCACAATAAATCACATCTAAGCCAATATGACACAAATGTCAATTAAACATCACAATTAAACTTGATTGGAGGTACACAACTCTCACCATGAGCCGTTCAGCCGTTACAATCTTTAACAACCAATTCTGTAATTACACTGTTGTTACAAGGGGTATACATGTATTTACAACGTACTTACCCAGGAGCAAGCAACTTAATGTAAAGTGAAGTGAAACGTTGAATTACTTTGTAGTTACATTGCAATAACCTTTGCAGATGAAGTTGAAGCTATAGTCTAGGGCGCCTGTTTCAATTGTCTATTTTTAAACTCCCTCCATGGTTAAAGTACTGATAAATAGATGTCATTGTTGTAAAAATCTGTGTGCTTCATTTACTATCATCCTATATCAAAATATTGAATTATTTTGACTTTATGAATTATATTATATTACGCTAAGTCTCTTTTTTGCACAATTTAAGAAGAATATCAAAGAGCTTCAGGTGAAGAAAATCTTACTGTATTTGTCGAGTGGGTTAATTAACTTGACTATCTATTACCTGTTATGGATACATGCACTATGGGTGTGCTAGGATATACATCCATTAGACACAGAGGAAGTGTTACCGACATTTATTTTACTGTAAACTGGTGGATAGAACGTGTTAGGCCTACTACATTACACAGACAAATGTTTTCACCACACAACAATTACAGGACATGCACGTCATTTTACCTCAGATTGCTGATGTGAGTATTATGGTTTATAGTCATCACGTTCTCCCAAAATCGATTGCTTGATACGGATCATATCTTTGGTTTAGTACAGGTATGTTTGTCATACACGCCAGTCCATAGTGGAACTTAGAATGCGGCTGTCATTTTCAGACCATGGTGGCTGGAATAAAATTGGTCTCTCCTCCCATAAAACGTCTCTGGCCTCACATGAATTCATGGATCTGAAGGTTAAACTATCATTCGAATGAAAGCTATTTAAAAGCCGATGTGGAGTGGCGATTCGTTGAAGTTAAATGCAACATGTAAAGTGGTGGCCCATGTTTCATGAGCTGAAATAAAAGATCCCAGATATTTTTCATACGTGCAAAAAGCTTATGTCATAACGTGGCCCTTTCTGGGTATAGAGCGTGGCATCCCCCTCTCTCTCCCTTCTATACCCAGGTTCTGTTATCTCAGGTCGTAAATTCCTGGAGGAGACTCTCTCCTCCTGGCCATGCAGTGTGTATATATATAGAGAGTATGACAGTAGAACAAGGAACTTCTTCTACGTCACAGAACTTGAGAAGTGAACAATGTCCATGTTTTGGAGAATGTGTAAATGGTGAGAAGCCAATGAGAAGCCAGCTACGACCCGGTCCGTTTTGTTTTGACCTCATGAAAGACAATACAGCCACATTACCATAACTCTGTTTATACAGTTGCCTCCATTATGAGGTTTGCGTCTAATTATTGTATACAATGAATGAGTAAAGATGAAACTATTTGTGAAATTATGTAATGGTGTTAATGTGAGAGAATTGTATACCCTTTAAAGTTTAACTAAGTCATTGGAGCACAGACATGATCTGGCTTATGGGACAGCCCTTTTCTACTGTTACGAATAAAACCCCAACCTGAAGAAATCCTCTTCAGACCACGCGTACCTCGGTCAGCTAAGGGGGCGAAGGTTGAGTAGAGACCACAAAAACCTCACTCCTAACCATACCACATGAAATTGTTAAACTCTGAGACTATCGATCCCGACATTAGATTCTAATTACTAGTCTGCAGCTAGAAATTATGTCAACCTGAAATGTGAAGACCACAACAGTCGAAACATCTATTCATTTCTGAATCGCTGAAGTTTCCATTCTTTTTTTTATTCCTTGAATTTTACCCCCTTTTCTCTCCAATTTCATGGTATCCAATTGTTAGTAGCTACTATCTTGTCTCATCTCCACAATTCCCATAAGGGGTCAGGAGAGACGAAGATTGAAAGCCATGCATCCTCCAAAACACAACCCAACCAAGCCGCACTGCTTCTTAACACAGTGCGCATCCAATGTGTTGGAGGAAACACCGTGCACCTGGCAAACTTGGTTAGCGTGCACTGCACCCAGCCCGCCACAGGAGTCGCTGGTGCGCGATGAGACAAGGATATCCCTACCGGCCAAACCCTTCCTAACCTGGACGACGCTAGGCCAATTGTGCATCACCCCACGGACCTCCCGGTCGTGGCTGGCTGCGACAGAGCTTGGGCGCGAACCCAGAGTCTCTGGTGGCACAGCTTGCACTCCCACCCGGGAGGCCCTGAAGTTTCCATTCTAACCACGAAAGACTCCAGCGAAGCAGAGAGACGCTTGGATGAACTTTCCAACAGAAAGACAGACGATTCCAACAGAGATCACGACGACACACTGAGAGTAAATATATACTGATTGCAATTATTCCCGAATGAGTGAGCTTCATGTGCAAAGGACAAGCATTTAAATTAATATAATTAACTGTGTAGTGACTCTTTTGTCTTTCCCGCCCTTCTCAGTCCACACCCACTTCCCTTTGTCCCCCAAGCCGTCATATCGGCTTAGCCCACTAGGGAACCTCCCCTATAATTTCCTTGTATCCATATCTACTGTTTGTTTGTTTATGCACTTCTGTGATTATTTAGATAGTTAGTAAATAAATGATTAAGACAATTGATGAATGGATGATTCATAGTAAAAACTGGGTTTGTGCAGATAACCAACAGATAACAACAACGACGTTTGGAATGAGACTAATGTGAGGTTAAGAATAATTCATTAATTAGAAGACTAATTGATCAGATATTAAAATATCTAAAGAGTAATATTAGGAAAATTATAACTTTGTAATCTGAAGATTTTCCTTGGTGCCCTGACTTCCTAGTTAATTACATTTACACGATTAGTTTAATCACGTAATAATAATTACAGAGAATTGATTTGATAAAATAACAGTCTTCACTTCAATGATGCCAAAGACACAACACATATCTCTCAAATTGTGTGCACAAATTTGTTTATATCCCTGTTAGTGAGCATTTCTCCTTTGCCAAGATAATCCATCTACCTGACAGGTGTGGCATATCAAGAAGCTGATTAAACAGCATGATCATTACACAGGTGCACCTTGTGATGGGGACAATAAAAGGCCACTCTAAAGTGTGTATTTTTGTCACACAACACAATGCCACAGATGTCTCAAGTTTTAAGGTGGAGTGCAATTGACATGCTGACTGCAGGAATGTCCACCAGAGCTGTTGCCAGAGAATTTAATATTAATTTATCTTCCATAAGCCGCCTCCAATGGGGTTTAAGAGAATTTGGCAGTACGTTCAACTGGCCTCACAACCGCAGACCACATGTAACTGTGCCATGCCAGGACCTCCACATCTGGCTTCTTCACCTGTGGGATCGTCTGAGACCAGCCACCTGGACAGCTGATGAAACTGAGGAGGATTTCTGTCTGTAATAATGCCGTTTTGTGGGGGGGAAAATGATTCTGTTTGCCTGGGCCTGGCTCCCCAGTGGGTGGGCCTGGCTGCCAGGTGGGTGGGCCTATGCCCTCCCAGGGCCATCCATGGCTGTGCCCTGCCAAGTTATGTGAAATCCATAGATTATATGAACTGTAACTCAGTCTTTGAAATTGTCGCATGTTGTGATTATATTTTTGTTCAGTATATATATAGCAGCCTTCCTCATCTAACCAACACCATATATAGATTACTCCAAGTTTCCATGTGGTCTTTGTATTAATAATAGGCTATAACTGGTCGCGATACAAACGTATTACTATGTAATTACATAGCAACACCTATGGAGCTACTATGTTCTTACTTCAGTTATATCTGTGTACTTACTGTATATCGCGATGGGGGCAACTTAATGTAAAGTGTTACCAATCTTGGTTATTGTTTCTTAACCCAAATGATGAAAGCCTTGTTCTCCCCATGTCCTTAGGGGGATGGTGCCTGGTGCTTTTCTGTTGGAGAGGAGAGGATAGGATCCTGACTGTTTCTCTCTTTCTGCTGTTATTTCCCTGTAGAGCAGGGAAGAGTGAAGGGAGCTATGAGTGATCGACTGCGCCTCTATTCTATGAGTTTTAGGGGGATTTGAAGTTATTGAAAGTGTGGTGAAGGGTGACAGCTGGGAGATGTCTATGTGATGCCTATCAGGTGGCCGGGTGCCTGCCATCATGGTTGTGTGCATCCAGCCAGTCTTCCTCTCAGCCTGTCCCCTCAGGCAGACGGAACAAGCATTCCACTCCACTATCACATACATGTTATTGTACTACTGGCCAATCATCTGCGCTACTCACATATGAGATTTCACCAAGATTGCACAGAAATTGATATGAAATGGCTGTATAGGGCCTTTAAAAGTGGGAAATTGGGAGGTGTGTGAATGATGAATGATAGATAGATTGATGGCGAGAGAGAGCGAGAGAGAGAGAGAGAGAGGGGCGTTTTTGGGGGGGCTATTCCTTAACGATTCCTCTGAGTAGCCATGCAAGGAATAATGGATGTGTAATGTGGAACGACAGCTTGCAGAGCACTGTCATTAATGTTGTAATTCACTTTTAGTGTTTCTACTATTGCACTGCAACAGGAGGCACAGATGTCACCTGAATCAGCTCCTTCTAGCAGCCAGAGCACACCCTGTCTTCACCAGCTGTCTATGAACGCACCCTGCCAGCCCACCGTGTGTGCAAATGTGTGCAATGGTTTGTGTGTGTGTGTGTGTGTGTGTGTGTGTGTGTGTGTGTGTGTGTGTGTGTGTGTGTGTGTGCGTGCGTGTGTCCATGATGCCCGGTAAATGTCACCTTCCAGAGTACACTGTATGTATTGATACAGGAAGTACATCCATACTGTTATAGTATCTTGTTACATCATTGGAATCAAAAACAAATGGATTTTCTTTGCCATTTTTCCTTCTGGTTATTATAGAATACCTAGACTTAAATACTTAGTTCATATTTGGCCCCATTTAAAAAAAGACAATCGTATCAGTACCCTCCCTACTTTATGTTATAAATCATATTGGGATCTTAAATGAAGTGGATGCTTGAATACCCAACACAAATGTCTCCCATCTTTTTAATATAAAGGCACACGTTCACTCTGGAGATCACCCTGACAAAACCACAGAGGGATATGACAGAAGACGAAAGAAAAGGTCTCAGAGAAAATAGCTGACTGACTGTGTAAGCTCAGCTCAGCTCAAAATGAGAAAGTTCATTATATGGCCGTCAAGGTGAAAGGAAGACATCTCCTGGCAGACGCAGTTAAAATGTCCACCTCTCTTACTCAGAGGATAAAAGAGAAGGAATGAAGAGAGACAAATGCTGTTTTGTGGGGAGGTGTGTGTGTGTGTGTGTGTGTGTGTGTGTGTGTGTGTGTGTGTGTGTGTGTGTGTGTGTGTGTGTGTGTGTGTGTGTGTGTGTGTGTGTGTGTGTGTGTGTGTGTGTAATAAAGAGAGTAAAAGTGTGTGTCTGTGTGTGCACGTGTGTGTGTGTGTGTGTGTAATAAAGAGAGTAAAAGTGTGTGTGTGTGTGTGTGTGTGTGTGTGTGTGTGTGTGTGTGTGTGTGTGTGTGTGTGTGTGTGTGTGTGTGTGTGTGTGTAATAAAGAGAGTAAAAGTGTGTGTCTGTGTGTGCACGTGTGTGTGTGCGTGTGTGTGTAATAGAGAGAGTAAAAGAGTGTGTGTGTGTGTGTGTGTGTGTGTGTGTGTGTGTGTGTGTGTGTGTGTGTCGTGTGTGCTCGTGTGCGTGCGTGTCTGTTCCAGTACAGACAAGGGCAGCAGTGTTAATGGTATTGCTCTGTAAAATGACCCTTACATCCGTTTCTTCATACATTTCCACAGTGCTTCAAAAGTCCTCATATTTTCCCCTTGTCAGCAGTGTATCATTGTTATGTGTATGTGACCTCTAGAAGGAGCTTGTGTTCCTTCATGGAGCCTTTCATGTTCAGCCTGTGCTCCCTTGTTATTTGATTGCATTCTGAATGCATTTTCCCTAACAATGAAACAGAAGGTTATCCCTGTTGACATATAGCTTCTATGGTTAGTCTCCTGCGCTTTAATACAGGGCTAGCCTATGAATATCAGTTTATTAGACAAAACTAGTTTCATTCCACTAATATTTGCCAACAAAAGTGGATGCTTAAATAGCTCCTCTCACTCAGTAACACTACTGTATTTTATGCTAAGTGTGCCACTTATAATACAGCCTGAAGCTAAGGCAGCATTAGCCATACCTCCCCTGGCAAAGCAACATTACAAATGAAGTGGTATCAGGGAAACTACTGTAGCCCTGTGTGAGGAGGAGCCACAGTGTCAGAATGGTTCCACACAGACCTATAAATGGGATGTTTGATACAGTACAAACTGTGGTGTTTCATAGCAGATGTTGCTGTCCGTTGTCTCGCAGACGTTGCTTCAAACAGAGTGATTCTGAGACTGGCTTAGGCTTGCAGCACCACTGAAGACTTACACGGCTCTAGACAATGACTATTAGCCCCAAGACCAGCGAACAGTGATCTACTGACCTCTGAGACAGGTAAGACTGTTACAAATGTGAACATTTACCACCCTGTGTAGATAGCTGTTACATAATCTACAGAACGAGGCTCATTTCACCAACATGTAGGATACTGGTTCCTTATCCTCATATGAATAGTTCTCTCAGAAGTAAACCTTCATATGGCAGAAAGTGATGTGGGCGCCGGACATGGGGGGGGGCTAGTGGGTCTGGGCAGGTGTGATGTAGTTGATGTTTGTATGATGTTGTCGTTTGTATATGAATGTTATGTATTGTTAATAAAATATAAAAATAAAAATAAATTATAAAAAAATAAGTAAATTGTATACTCTACCAAAAGTCAATATTATCAGGAATGAGTCTTTCGCTGTGTCCTGTGTACTCAATGACAGTCTCACTCTCAGCATCAAATAGCAGAGTTACTTGTTTACTTCACTATAAATTACGAACGCATGTTTGATTTAACAAAAATCTATCACTGCACTGCCGTATACAATAGATCTCATTCAAATTAGTCCGTTTCTGCAGTTGGGTGAAAATGCGTTGAATCTTTTCACACTTACCTCAAAACTAGTCATCATTTTCCTTTTCAAGGGAACTTCAAAGTGGTGTCAGAAGGAGATGTGGCATGGGTTTGTGTTTGTTTTCTTCTTGCATAGAGAGTAGTTACTTTGGAAAGCGCAGGGCTGGCTCGGTGGAGTGTAGGATGATTCAGCAGGAATCCAACAGCCCATGTGACTGATTCACATTTGAACATAAGCAGAAATATGGCCACTCCAGGGAGTTGCGGGGAGGAATGGAAAAATAGCCTCAAATCTCTCAGCAGCAAATCAAAAGTCTCTTTGTTTAAGTCCTGTTCTGTGTCACCTTCTCTATGGCTCACCGGTGTGTTGTGGTGTACATGGTGGTACTGATTGCTCTTATTCAAAATAAACACCATGACAAAGATGGGGAAGAGGAGTTTTTTTGAATGTGCCTCTCCTGAAGAGGAGGGCCTGAGAGGATTATATGGCTCAGTGGGCACCGTATTGTGTAGGGAGTGGATACAGCAGGTACCCATTTGAATCCCAGCCAATAGACAGACACAATGTTGCAGGGGATAATGTTGCCTCCCAGCAATTAAACTCTGGAGGTTTGGAGTGGTTTAGGGGGAAGCATGTTAAATTAGCCAATTTTTCCTCCCTCTCAGCCATGTCTGACGCTTATCTTCTTTCTGACCGCTTTGTAGGAGAACCTGAGAACTGTACGGAGGAGTCGTTTGCTTTCAATTCTTTAGGTGCCAAATTGAATTCCCTCCATCATTCCTCTCTCTGTGTATCATTTGCATTGACATATCTAATGCATACACATTTTCAAGTACTAAGCAAAGACAGAGATTTCGCCCTTTATCCAAGTATCCTAGAAACACTGTGTGATCTGCTCCCGTCAGCACCACAGAACTTTCCCATACCCTTGGGTCTTTGTGTCCCTGGTTTCAGGTTGGTTGTTTACAGTACAGAGGGGTTGTGTTCCGTGCCGTCCCCCCTCCTTCCCCCAGTAGCGTTGGGCAGCGGGGTCTCAAAGCCTCGTCGTCCAGGACAAATTGGTGGATAGCGGCTCATTTACTTGAAGCCGTCGTGAATGGACTGTGCCGTGACTGTGTAAACAAGTGCAAAGACTCCCAAGGGCATTCCTGCATAAATAATGACTCCAGGAGATGTTTGCCATTTGTACCACTCACTGACTGCAGACATGGGTCAGCTAGTCTCCTCTATTGGGAGGCTTCAGTAAACAATTGCCATTAACGACCCGACAAGTTTACCTGCCTGGTGTGCGGGAGCATCCTCATTGGCTGCTGGGCCTTCTTGGCTTCTCTCCCCATTCAGACTCTTCCTGTTCATAGCACTCATTTCCATCTCTCCTGGTAAACGGCAAGGTTTTATGTAGCTTTTGTAAGGGTTGTAACAGAGGGACTGTTGAGAGTGTGTTCAAGTCTTACATGCTGTGTTTACTTGAGCATCATCTTCACTGTGTTTCACTTCATCCAGTCAACTGTGTTTTCAGGAATCCACCCAAGGTCTTAACACCAGCTGTAAACACTGACTACTCAGATTGTGGGGCATATCCAAAAGCCTGTATAGGTTTGAGCTCCAGGCGTGGGTTTGAGGGAGAATGGCTAGCAAGAGCTCTGCAAGGGAAGGTGATGTGACAGCGGGAGAGGGAGGCAGAGTGAGCGGGAGAGAGAGAGAGAGAGGAGGAAATAAAGACAAAGAAACACCCACTCCTCATTAGCTTAAGCATCGTGTGTATCCATCATCCTGTAAAATAACATCTGAAAAAAGAGAAAGCCCACGTCTGCCGCGCGGCAACATGGGATGGAGATATAAAATGAATCTCTGCACTTAGGCGGTGCCATCTGTTCATCTGGGTGGAGAGCACGCCTTTACGCCACACGTTCTTTCTCCCTCCCTCCCTCTCTCTCTCTCTCTGTCTCTGTCTCTTTCTACTCAACCGCCAGAGAAACCATCTTTGCTCAGAAACCAGAGAGCTCAACAAAACGACATGCCTCAATGCCAACCCCGGGGCTATGTTTTTTCCTCTTGTTCTTAATTTCCCTGATAGTGTGCATATCTTTATCCAGTTTTTGATACAATATGCAAAAAACATAGTGACATAATACAATTTGAGCTCCATGTGAGAAATAGGATTATCTTGGGCGAGATTGTCAGCGACGTGTTACGGTAATCACTTTCTTCCAGGAGCCGAGAGACGTGACTCATTCGCAACTTGACCCGCTGTCATCATCTATTCCGTCTGACAGTATTTATGCAGTTTGCTTGATCTGGTTTTCCTTCAGGTGCTTTAAAAAATGAATGGAGAGCCCAGTATATATATATATAAATGTGGAATAATGGAAAAGAAGTAATCCCCCTTGCAAATTGGAACAAGGAGTAAATCCTGGTCCACCTTGGGGCCCCAGCCAGCTACCCAGCTAGTCAGTCAGTTGGTCCGTGTTGTGTTGTTGCTCCAGACGTTGTTGTGGATTATCAACGTGGTGGAGCTGTGTGTTCTCTAGGTCTCCTCTCCACATCTAGTCAGACTCCCCAGTGTTCTAATTGATACAGGATGTGTTAAACAGGCCTCTGGAGGAAGGTCACAATGCATGACTTTGACACACTATGGAGCCACACAGAACAGAACATTCACAAATAAGGCTCATCTCTCACCCATAAAACTGTTACATTTTTTTTTTCAATTTTCTCAAAAGTTAATGTACAGTCAGGAAAAAAGACAAAAAAATAAATGTAACAAATACTGAGCTATATTGTATGCTAAAACAATTGGGAAATTATTATTTTGTACTTATAAGATTGCTCAGAGAAAAGATTTTGTTTAACAAGTAATATTTATTTCTAAAGAAGATAGGGGTCAAAATGATTGGCACCCCTGTTTTAAATACCTTTCAATACTTCACCTTACGAGAATAACGGCACTGGGCCATTTTCTAAAATGTTTTATGACATTGGGGAACACATTAGGAGGGATCTTAGACTATTCCTCCATACAGAATGATTTCAGATCCTTGATATCCTTTGTCTGTGCTTATGGACTGCCTTCTTCAATTCAAACCACAGGTTTTCAATGGGGTTCAAGTCCGGAGACTGAGAGGGCCATTGCAAAACCTTTTGTGGATTTTGATGTGTGCTTGGGGTTATTGTCTTGCTGGAAGATCTACTTACGTTCCAAGTTTCAGCCTCCTAGCAGAGGCAACCAAGTTTTTGGCAAAAATGTCCTAGTACTGGGTGAAGTTCATGATGCTGTTGACCTTAACAAGGGCCCCACGACCTGTAGAAAGATGGTAGGTATGTGGTTCTTTTCTGCTGATGCATTCTTATGTCGATGCCAAAACCACCACTGGAGTGCGCAGCTAAAGAGGTTTATTTTTATGTTGTCTGATCATAGCACCAGTTCCATTTCAAGTGCCAATGCCGTTAGGAAACTCCAGGCATTTACATTTGTTGGCTGACATGAAAATAGAGCTCTTTGGACACGCCCACTAGTGGCAGGTTTGGTGTCAAAGAAAGTTACACAAGAAAAAATAACTCCATACCTCCTCTAAGATATGGTGTAGTATTTCTGATGTTATGGGGCTATTCTGCTTCCTCTGGTCCTGTGGTACTTTGCCCAGCACCAGGACAGTTTAGCCATAAACCTGTTTGCCTCTGCTAGGAGGCTGAAACTTGGCCGCAAGATCGTGGATCTTCCAGCAAGTCAATAAGCCTAACTATCAATATCCACAAATAAATTGTTAATTGACTAGAAAATCCACATTTTGCAATGGCCATCTTAATCTCCAGACTTGAACCCTGTTGAAAACCTGTGGTTAGAAATAGTAGAACAGAAAATCCACAGAGTTTAGATAGAAATGTTGACATCCTTCAACAGTTGAACACTTTGAAGCTTGAATATGGCACAATAAACACCCGGTATGCAGAGATTGCTGCCATGAAATCCAAGCACCAATATGTTGAGCAAGGTGAAAGTGCAGGGAAAATGCTTGGTAAAGTAAGGAAGAGGAACATATCATCCACAGCATTTGAACCCCAGATGGCAGCATAACAATGGATACTTCTGAAATAACTGAGTCTTTAAAACCTTTCATCACAAACTGTATCAATCTGAAAACATTCAAAGGATGATATAAACTATTCCCTTAATGAGGCCATTTTAGCAATTATACGTGAAGCAGAGAAAATGTATATGATAGAAACATTACCCCAGGTAAACTGTTGGAGGCCATCAATGATGTACAAAACAGGAAATGTCCTGGTAATAATGTACAGTGGAAAGTTACAGACACTTTTTTTTCCAAATTACTAAAGCCTATGTTGCTTATCCTTACTTATACTATCTACTTATGACTTTTCAACGTCAGGAAGTACATTTAAGTGGAAATGGACAAAGACACATATGCAATACCTGGGTGTACTGATACCATGCAATCTGGAGGAGGCATATACAATGAATTACTGTCCTTTAATCTGATGTTCAGAGATGGAGATCTCTCCCTATTTCTATGTTATGTAGGATCAACATAATCAAAATGAATATATTACCAATGCTGATATACTTATTCCAGGCCTTGTCAGTTTCAATTCCATCCAACTTTTTAAATGAAATAAATGTCCTGCTCTCCAACTTTATTTGGACAGGAAAGACCTCAAGAGTCAAATAACTCTTGATGCACCCATCCCGTTAGCGGGATCATTTTTGTCGACATCCGCTGAATTGCAGAGTGCCAAATTCAAATTAAATGACTAAAAATACTTAATTTTCATGAAATCACAAGTGCAATATAGCAAAACACAGCTCAGCTTGTTGTTAATCCACCTGGCGTGTCAGATTTCAAAAAGGCTTTTCGGCGAAAGCATATCAAGTGTTTATGTAAGGACATCTCTCTCAGCAGACACAATATTACAAACAGCTAGGAGCCAAGTAGATTGGTCACAAAAGTCAGAAAAGCAATAAAATTCATTGTTTACCATTGATGATCTTCAGATGTTTGCACACACAAGACTCCCAGTTACACAATAAATGTTCCTTTCATTCCATAAAGATTATTTTTATATCCAAAATACCTCCATTTGGTTGGCGCGTTATGTTCAGAAATCCACAGGCTCAAGCGGTCATGACCGAGCAGACAAAAATTCCAAATAGTATCTGTAAAGTTTGTAGAAACATGTCAAACATTTTTTATAATCAATCCTCAGGTTGTTTTTACACTATATAATCAATAATATTTCAACCGGACTGTAGCTTTTTCAATAGGAGAGAGAGAGAAAATGTCTACTCCAAGCTGTTGCGCATGCAAAACGCTGCTGGCACCCAGCCATACAATGACGCGATGTGATCTTTCGCTCTCAGTTTTCAAAATAAAAGCCTGAAACTATGTCTAAACACTGTTCACAACATGTTGAAGCCATAGGAAAAATAATCTGGTTGATATCCCTTTAAATGGAGCGAAGGCAGGCTATGGAACAGAGAGCTTTCAGGAAAAACAGCACTTCCGGGTTGGTTTTTCCTCAGGTTTTCACCTGCAGTATCAGTTCTGTTATACTTTTATATTTTTGACAGTTTTGGAAACTTTAGAGTGATTTCTATCCTTATCTGACAATTATATGCATAATCTAGATTCTGGGCCTGAGAAATAGGCAGTTTCATTTGGGTACGTTTTTCATCCAAACATCAAAATACTGCCCCCTACAATCAACAGGTTAACACATATCCCAAAAAGCTGGAGGTCTTGGACTGCATCATATTAAGATGTATTACTGGGCTGCACAACTGCATTCACTTAAACAATGTACAACAGACAATCCTTGTCCATGGAGGAGTATAGAAGACATACATGTTATACCCTGTGATCTAAAATATATTCACTAGTTCAGGCCCAAGGCATTGAAGAATTGTCATTCGTATTTGGGAAAATTTACATAAATGAATGAGGTGGAAAGAAGCAATATTGCCAAGCACCCCTATTTGGGGTAACCTCACCTTACCTCCAATGTTTAATGACAAATTTAAGTCCTGGTTCCAAACTGGCATCAGGAATTTGGAGCATGTGTACTATGATGAATCTCTACTGATCCAAGGCCGATTTCTTATAGTTCTTACAATTCAGCAATCTTATTCAATCGCTTCAACAGAGTCTGGATGAACCAAAGGCATCGAGCATAGAAAAATACTGAAAGAAATTGAGGAGAACTGTTGGTCACAGATACGTGAAAATGTTCATACCTGCTCCTACAACCTACTACTGTTATATAATTCATTAGGACTTATTACACACCTGCCAGGATGCATGTAATGCACCCAGAAATGTCACATTCCTGTTGGAGATGCAACAATCACAATGCTGTGATTATTTTGGGATAATATACTGTATGTGCTAACATTTCATTGTGTCTAAGAATGTATATCCATCCACCTCCACTATTATGTCTGTTGGGAAATGCAAATATTGGTGATCAATATCAGAGAAAGTTTTGTTATCTAGGTCTAAATGCTGCAATACATTGGAAAGCCTCATATTCACCCTTAATAACAAACTGGAGGACAGTTATCTATCTAGTTACTTCCCACTAAATGCTATATATTATAAAGTCAAACAAAGACCAGACATATTTGACAGAGGTTGGAGGCCGTATGTGGACAATCTCGGAGACTGTGGTGCTCGAATGGAGGTGACGGCTACTTGTGCCACGTTTGCGTGCCGGTCAGGGCTGGGAGGGGCTCTGGGAGGGGCTCTGGGAGGGGCTCTGGGAGGGGCTCTGGGAGGGGGGAGGGGCTCTGGGGTTTCCAACTTGGTGGCTGGTTGGAGTTGTGCGCCTGTTGGTGGGTTGGGGTTTCCTGGTTCTGACTGGCGCATGGGCACAGCATTGTTTTGGAAGGCAGAGGGCTATTTTGTGTTTTTGTGTGCTATTGTGGGCAAGTGTGGGCATGTTGCTGTGTGTGATTGTGGGTGAGTGTGGGCATGTTGTTGTGTGTGATTGTGGGTGAGTGTAGGCATGTTGTTGTGTGTTATTGTGGGTGAGTGTAGGCATTTTGTTGTGTGTGATTGTGCGTGAGCGTAGGCATGTTGTTGTGTGTGATTGTGGGTGAGTGTGGGCATATTGTTGTGTGTGATTGTGGGTGAGTGTGGGAATGTTGTTGTGTGTGATTGTGGGTGAGTGTGGGCATGTTGTTGTGTGTGATTGTGGGCTAGTGTGGGCATGTTGTTGTGTGTGATTGTGGGTGAGTGTGGGCATGTTGTTGTGTGTGATTGTGGGTGAGTGTGGGCATGTTGTTGTGTGTGATTGTGGGCGAGTGTGGGCATGTTGTTGTGTGTGATTGTGGGTGAGTGTAGGCATGTTGTTGTGTGTGATTGTGGGTGAGTGTAGGCATGTTGTTGTGTGTGATTGTGGGTGAGTGTGGGCATGTTGTTGTGTGTGATTGTGGGTGAGTGTAGGCATGTTGTTGTGTGTGATTGTGGGTGAGTGTGGGCTTGTTGTTGTGTGTGATTGTGGGCGAGTGTAGGCATGTTGTTGTGTGTGATTGTGGGTGAGTGTAGGCATGTTGTTGTGTGTGATTGTGGGTGAGTGTGGGCTTGTTGTTGTGTGTGATTGTGGGTGAGTGTGGGCTTGTTGTTGTGTGTGATTGTGGGTGAGTGTGGGCGTGTTGTTGTGTGTGATTGTGGGTGAGTGTGGGCATATTGTTGTGTGTGATTGTGGGTGAGTGTGGGAATGTTGTTGTGTGTGATTGTGGGTGAGTGTGGGCATGTTGTTGTGTGTGATTGTGGGTGAGTGTGGGCATGTTGTTGTGTGTGATTGTGGGTGAGTGTGGGCATGTTGTTGTGTGTGATTGTGGGTGAGTGTGGGCATGTTGTTGTGTGTGATTGTGGGGGAGTGTAGGCATGTTGTTGTGTGTGATTGTGGGTGAGTGTGGGCGTGTTGTTGTGTGTGATTGTGGGTGAGTGTGGACATGTTGTTGTGTGTGATTGTGGGTGAGTGTAGGCATGTTGTTGTGTGTGATTGTGGGTGAGTGTGGGCATGTTGTTGTGTGTGATTGTGGGCGAGTGTGGGCATGTTGTTGTGTGTGATTGTGGGTGAGTGTAGGCATGTTGTTGTGTGTGATTGTGGGTGAGTGTAGGCATGTTGTTGTGTGTGATTGTGGGTGAGTGTGGGCATGTTGTTGTGTGTGATTGTGGGTGAGTGTAGGCATGTTGTTGTGTGTGATTGTGGGTGAGTGTAGGCATGTTGTTGTGTGTGATTGTGGGTGAGTGTAGGCATGTTGTTGTGTGTGATTGTGGGTGAGTGTGGGCATGTTGTTGTGTGTGATTGTGGGTGAGTGTAGGCATGTTGTTGTGTGTGATTGTGGGTGAGTGTGGGCTTGTTGTTGTGTGTGATTGTGGGTGAGTGTGGGCTTGTTGTTGTGTGTGATTGTGGGCGAGTGTAGGCATGTTGTTGTGTGTGATTGTGGGTGAGTGTAGGCATGTTGTTGTGTGTGATTGTGGGTGAGTGTGGGCTTGTTGTTGTGTGTGATTGTGGGTGAGTGTGAGCTTGTTGTTGTGTGTGATTGTGGGTGAGTGTGGGCGTGTTGTTGTGTGTGATTGTGGGTGAGTGTGGACATGTTGTTGTGTGTGATTGTGGGTGAGTGTAGGCATGTTGTTGTGTGTGATTGTGGGTGAGTGTGGGCATGTTGTTGTGTGTGATTGTGGGCGAGTGTGGGCATGTTGTTGTGTGTGATTGTGGGTGAGTGTAGGCATGTTGTTGTGTGTGATTGTGGGTGAGTGTGGGCATGTTGTTGTGTGTGATTGTGGGTGAGTGTGGGCATGTTGTTGTGTGTGATTGTGGGTGAGTGTAGGCATGTTGTTGTGTGTGATTGTGGGTGAGTGTAGGCATGTTGTTGTGTGTGATTGTGGGTGAGTGTGGACATGTTGTTGTGTGTGATTGTGGGTGAGTGTAGGCATGTTGTTGTGTGTGATTGTGGGTGAGTGTGGGCATGTTGTTGTGTGTGATTGTGGGCGAGTGTGGGCATGTTGTTGTGTGTGATTGTGGGTGAGTGTAGGCATGTTGTTGTGTGTGATTGTGGGTGAGTGTAGGCATGTTGTTGTGTGTGATTGTGGGTGAGTGTAGGCATGTTGTTGTGTGTGATTGTGGGTGAGTGTGGGCTTGTTGTTGTGTGTGATTGTGGGTGAGTGTGGGCTTGTTGTTGTGTGTGATTGTGGGCGAGTGTAGGCATGTTGTTGTGTGTGATTGTGGGTGAGTGTAGGCATGTTGTTGTGTGTGATTGTGGGTGAGTGTGGGCATGTTGTTGTGTGTGATTGTGGTGGATGTTTTGTTTTCTGTTGTATTGTTTCTGCTTTGGTATTTTGTTCATTAAAAATAATAACGTAAGCGCAGATGAAGGATATCAAGGATCTGGAAAGATTCTGTATGGAGAAATGGTCTAAGATCCCTCCCATTGTGTTTTCCAATCTCATAAAACATTTTTTGAAAAGGCTCAGTGCCATTATATCCTCGCAAGGTGAGGTATTAAAAGTTATTAAAAACAGGGGTGGCAAATCTCTCTACCCCTATCTTTTTAAGAGAAAACATATTACAACATCTCTTTCTCTGAGCAATTTTATTAGAATGAAATAATATAATTAGCCAATCCTTTTAGCATACAATATAGCTCAGTATTTGTATTTTTTGCTCATCTAAATCAAGGGTGCCAGTCATTTTGGACCTGACTGTAGATACACCTATAATTTTTGGAGTAGTGCACACGTTTGGCAATCTGATCGTTTGGCCTCATTTGATCAAAAAGGCCAAACAGAACTTCAGGTGCAGCAATGATTAAAGGGAATCATATCACCCCGTACCCAAACTAAAGCACCTTCGGCCTCCCTGTGGTCAGTGGATTAACATGAGAGCGTGTTTGTCTGTGATCTGTGCCCAGGAATCTGGGAGGTGCATATTTTCCTCTCATCTTTGCCAAACGGTGACACATGGCTGGCCATGCATCATGTTTGAGTGCTTGGCTGGCTGACGTCTAGTCATCTCTCCACGGCCCTTCGGCCTGCTTTCCCAGGCCGTAAAGAGGACATCCATCAGGACAGGTGTAATTTGCCGTGCAGTCGCCACTTCTTTGCCAATACAATTTGTTAACCAATTGTTAAATGTGTACGTGATTGAATGCCCGCCGTACAACCCTTATGGATATGATAAAATGATTTGCTTCATGTTTCTCTTGCTTGTTTTCCAGAAATCAACTTGACACGTTATTTAACCCAGCCGTGATTTATATCGGAGGGCTTTTCATTTTGAAAAGGGATACGTAAACAAATTTTTGATCACATGAATCTTTGACCTGTTGTCAGTGGCTCAGCGGAATGAAGAGGATAGTGGTCCATGGAGCAATGTTGTGAGTCATATTTTACTGAAATAATGATGAATTTATGCAAGGAGAGACAAGATCCTCGTATTAATCTCCCAGTAGAACATGGTCTAGATGAAATGGTTACTGAGCTTTTAGCTCCCACAGTTACCTCAGCAATTTGTCAGTCTAACTGGTATACACTGGCGGGAAGTGCCATGCCATTCTCCGATGGCCCACGCTAAATGTACTTCACGCTTCAAAGTATCTGTTGTTCACTGACATTGATGTGACCCGGAAAATTCTATGTTATTAAATGCTTGGAGAATTTTAAACCAATGACCGCAGTGTGTTTCCTCAACTCAACAACCCCTTTTTATTCTTTACCAGTTGTTTGAGTAGCAACCTTTTGTCTGGGCAGGTGTCAACAACATCACCAAGAAGTGTCCTTTCCCAGACAATCTCTTTGTACCAGACCACTTCTAAAGTCACTGCAGGGCTTGTGTATGCTGTTTTTCACCCTGACTACACTTAATGTCTCCATCTCTTTAAACATGAAAGGATTATTTTGAAATTCCCAACATCAAAGCTGACAGCCTTATTTGCTTCGTAGTGTATTTCCCTGCTCAGGTCACGTCACATGTGTCTGTAGTAATGAATCATGAATCAGATGCTATTGACTTTTGGGCGTGCAGAGATATCTCAGCCATGCAGATTTAAAGCTTGCGCTATATGAACAGAAACGACATGAGGGAATCACTGTGGTGTGATCTTAGGTCTCAGGGGTGGCCCCGCTTGTCAGAATGTGCTGTTGCAGGATCTTCCTGATGAAGTCATTAAGAAGTCATTAAGAAACCATTAAGAATCATTATGTCGGCGAGGTGGCACTCTGGTGTGCGCACAGTGAAGCACCAGGCATCAGGAAAACTTGTTAATCACGCAGTTTATTTGTTTCCCCAGTGTGAGACTGTAAATACTACGACACTGTGTTGAAGTGTACCTCCTAATGAAAGTCTGTATTAGCTCCTCTGCCAGTGTGTGTGAACGGCCATCTCCAGAGGGGCTGCCTCATCATCGCATGGTGGCTTCCACTTCTCCAGCTAACTCTCTAAAGCAATAAACAAGAGCACACATTTTTGATTTAGTTCACTCATTTTGCCGCCTAATCTGCCAGGTGGTTGATTTATGGAACGTCAGAGATATCAGGGATTGCATTAAAGGCAGGAGAGACGTGCGCTAGCAGCGTAGCCGCCGGGGTCGGTTAGTACACACTGGACTGTGTTTGTGTGTGTATCTCTCTGTGTGTATATCTCTCTGTGTGTGTATTCATCAGTTTGTGTGTGGATATGTCTGAGGGAGTGTCTGCACATGGCGTGTGTCTAGACATGACTTGGGCGAGTGTGTTTTTCCAGCTGATTGTGTTTGACAACAAGAAGGCCCATCCAGTGACAGGGTGGGAGGAGGAGTCACTGAAGAACCCTTATCTCCCTCATTAGGCCTAAGAGGGATGTCGCCTTTCCCCATAATTATCTCTATACACTAAATCTCTCATTAGGATGCCTGTCTAATCTGAACCCTCTGAGAGACAGAGGACACAGTGGAGCCAGTCTTGGGGAGGCGTTAGGAGGACCACGGGGGAGGCGTGGCTAAAGGGCTCAGGTGCCTGGCTCTATCTTCTATTTCAGATTAATTGAGGCCTTCTTGACCCCAGAAGAAGTGCTGCCTGTTTTCTTTAAATGCCTCGTGTGGGTCAGACATTCCGGCACTAATCAGGGTGTGTGTCAGGGAGTGACGGGATGGAGATACAGTGGGGCTTGACCAATTTGAGCTTTATTGTGGGCTAAAGTAGTTATTTCTCCATCTTTGTTTTGGGATTGTTAGCCATAGTCGCCAGCCTGTAATTTAGCACAAGTAGAACAACATTGTGCCAACAGATGTTGTCAAAAAGCTGCCATGTTTATTTAATAAGTTGTTTGCCTCAGCAAACACTTGTCTTGGACATCCTCTCCCTTCTGTCTGTCAAACTGAGTATTCACCTTTCCTCTGACTATATCCACCCAGGTCAACCAACTTCCCTCACGGCTTAATCCTTGTTGTGTCTAAACACATTAACTGGCAATTAATATGGAGATTCTGCTCCAGATGTGCTTGTAAGTGTGAATTTTGGACTTGGCAAGCGAGACTTTGGTCCATATGGGTGAGATGCTGCAGCAATATTCCACCTGTTTCCGCCGCCATTATTGTACACTGGCAAACAAATGGCTCTCTAGCCAAAGACAGAATAAGAGCAGTAGCATTTGGTGTGGGTCTACTGAGGAGCAGAGAAATAGCTCATATTTGCAGTACTTTTACACCTGGTGGTGTTCATGAGTTAAAACACAACAAGTTAATCTGATTTAGTTTAAAGAAGAATGACCAATTATTTTATGGTAAAGTAAAACCTGTAATTCAACAGCACAGTGTGTACTAAATGCATCTGCCATATCACAAAAAGGATTAGGATTAATTTGTTTATGAATAATCAAAGCAGTATTACATAAACAGATGATAAATCTGACACTGCGTAACAAAAACACCATTATACTTTTCTGAGTGTGAGACTGAGTGGAATACTTAAGTAAGTTTGTAATTTGACAGCTTGCTCTCCTGTTTAAGAGAGAAATGTCACAATACCATTAGATTGCAATAACTCTGTGAAGATGTTCAACTTGAACATGGCGGAGTGCGTTCATTTTACCGCCTCCTCTACATTTTAATGTCAAGTGTGCATATTTGTGAAAAGCTGGCAAAAAGACTGCTTGACACGTGCCTCATGTGATATTCTCTCTAATCTGGGGACATGAAATAGAAAGCGGTCACGTTATTCAGTGCTCACTGGCAGCATGCAGAGCCTTGACTTAAATTAGCCATCGATGTTAAGAGCGATAAGAGAGAGAGGAATACACAGTGGAGCAGCAGTATCCCTCCACATAAGAAGCTGGGGCTAGGAGCTCTGTTCCAAATGCTAGCCTGCCTCGCCACAACCTCCCACACACCGCCACATGGGGGGCTGTGCTCAAAATGTGTGTCTGCCTTGCGCAGCCCGGATGGACCAGTGCTCCCCTGATGGTAGCATCCTTCCCCTGAGGTCTGCTCAGCACCCATGGGGAAGGGGAGCGAGGCGTTAGCTAGCTGAAGCTGGACACAGTTTCTCTCCCTGGCATGGGTGTCATGTTGGCTCTGGCCAGCCCTCAGTCGGCCAACAGCTCTGTCTTTTCCGGCCGGCCTGGGTGCCCGCATGGGGCCTGGCACAGTGTGCCGTGAGCTTGGCATCCCGGACAAACAACAGGAGGTGGAGGCTTCCTCTCTCTCCTGATGATCTGCTCCAAGGACGATTTCCTTTCTTTCTACACTGGATGAGGTAACACTAGTCTGACGCTGTCTTAGAGAATAGGATAGCATAATAGTTTATAGAATATAATAATTTAATTATTCTTCATTCTTAACACCACATGGATATTCAGGAACACTAATTTCTGGATAAACCAGGCTGAAGTCAAGATAGAAAATAACAATGTTTATACCTTTAGATATATATACATTAACAAACATCCCCTCACGCTTGTACAGTACAGTATACAGTGCCTTGCGAAAGTATTCGGCCCCCTTGAACTTTGCGACCTTTTGCCACATTTCAGGCTTCAAACATAAAGATATAAAACTGTATTTTTTTGTGAAGAATCAACAACAAGTGGGACACAATCATGAAGTGGAACGACATTTATTGGATATTTCAAACTTTTTTAACAAATCAAAAACTGAAATGGGCGTGCAAAATTATTCAGCCCCCTTAAATTAATACTTTGTAGCGCCACCTTTTGCTGCGATTACAGCTGTAGGTCGCTTGGGGTATGTCTCTATCAGTTTTGCACATCGAGAGACTGACATTTTTTCCCATTCCTCCTTGCAAAACAGCTCGAGCTCAGTGAGGTTGGATGGAGAGCATTTGTGAACAGCAGTTTTCAGTTCTTTCCACAGATTCTCGATTGGATTCAGGTCTGGACTTTGACTTGGCCATTCTAACACCTGGATATGTTTATTTTTGAACCATTCCATTGTAGATTTTGCTTTATGTTTTGGATCATTGTCTTGTTGGAAGACAAATCTCTGTCCCAGTCTCAGGTCTTTTGCAGACTCAATCAGGTTTTCTTCCAGAATGGTCCTGTATTTGGCTCCATCCATCTTCCCATCAATTTTAACCATCTTCCCTGTCCCTGCTGAAGAAAAGCAGGCCCAAACCATGATGCTGCCACCACCATGTTTGACAGTGGGGATGGTGTGTTCAGGGTGATAAGCTGTGTTGCTTTTACACCAAATATAACGTTTTGCATTGTTGCCAAAAAGTTCAATTTTGGTTTCATCTGACCAGAGCACCTTCTTCCACATGTTTGGTGTGTCTCCCAGGTGGCTTGTGGCAAACTTCAAACGACACTTTTTATGGATATCTTTAAGAAATGGCTTTCTTCTTGCCACTCTTCCATAAAGGCCAGATTTGTGCAATATACGACTGATTGTTGTCCTATGGACAGAGTCTCCCACCTCAGCTGTAGATCTCTGCAGTTCATCCAGAGTGATCATGGGCCTCTTGGCTGCATCTCTGATCAGTCTTCTCCTTGTATGAGCTGAAAGTTTAGAGGGACGGCCAGGTCTTGGTAGATTTGCAGTGGTCTGATACTCCTTCCATTTCAATATTATCGCTTGCACAGTGCTCCTTGGGATGTTTAAAGCTTGGGAAATCTTTTTGTATCCAAACCGGCTTTAAACTTCTTCACAACAGTATCTCGGACCTGCCTGGTGTGTTCCTTGTTCTTCATGATGCTCTCTGCGCTTTTAACGGGCCTCTGAGACTATCACAGTGCAGGTGCATTTATACGGAGACTTGATTACACACAGGTGGATTGTATTTATCATCATTAGTCATTTAGGTCAACATTGGATCATTCCGAGATCCTCACTGAACTTCTGGAGAGAGTTTGATGCACTGAAAGAAAGGGGCTGAATAATATTGCACGCCCAATTTTTCAGTTTTTGATTTGTTAAAAAAGTTTGAAATCTCCAATAAATGTTGTTCCACGTCATGATTATGTCCCACTTGTTGTTGATTCTTCACAAAAAATACAGTTTTATATCTTTATGTTTGAAGCCTGAAATGTGGCAAAAGGTCGCAAAGTTCAAGGGGGCCGAATACTTTCACAAGTCACTGTATACAGGGCATTTGGAAAATATTCAGACCCCTTGACTTTTCCCACATTTTGTTACGTTACAGCCTTATTATAAAATTGAT